>NC_034179.2:3804736-3919736 GCF_002021735.2 Oncorhynchus kisutch | reverse complement strand
TCTAGAATCTGGAATGCGTTACCATTCTAGAATCTGGAATGCTTTGCCATTCTAGAATCTGGAATGATTTACCAGTCTAGAATCTGGAATGCTTTGCCATTCTAGAATCTGGAATGCTTTGCCATTCTAGAATCTGGAATGATTTACCAATCTAGAATGCCTTACCAATCTAGAATCTAGAATCTAGAATGCCTTACCAGTCTAGAATCTGGAATGCTTTGCCATTCTAGAATCTGGAATGATTTACCAATCTTGAATGCCTTACCAATCTAGAATCTAGAATGCCTTACCAATCTAGAATCTAGAATGCCTTACCAGTCTATAATCTAGAATGCCTTACCAATATAGAATCTAGAATGCCTTACCAGTCTAGACTAGAATCTGGAATGCCTTACCAGTATAGAGTCTAGAATGCCTTACCAATCTAGAATGCTTTACCAATCTAGAATCCAGAATTCCCTACCAGTGTAGTCTAGAATATGGAAAGCCTTACGAGTTTAGAACTTGGAATGGCTTACCAGTCTAGAACTTGGAATGCCTTACCAATCGAGCATTTGGAATGCCTTACCAATATAGAATCTGGGATGCCTTACCAGTCTAGAATATGGAATGCCTTACCAATATAGAATCTGGGATGCCTTACCAGTCTATAATCTGGAGGGCTTTACCAGTCTAGAATCTGGAATACCTTACCAGTCTAGAATCTGGAATGCCTTACTAGTCTAAAATCTGGAATGCTTTACCAGTCTAGAATCTGTAAAGCTTTACCAGCCTAGAATCTGGAATGCGTTACCATTCTAGAATCTGGAATGCTTTGCCATTCTAGAATCTGGAATGATTTACCAGTCTAGAATCTGGAATGCTTTGCCATTCTAGAATCTGGAATGATTTACTAATCTAGAATGCCTTACCAATCTAGAATCTAGAATCTAGAATGCCTTACCAGTCTAGAATCTGGAATGCTTTGCCATTCTAGAATCTGGAATGATTTACCAATCTTGAATGCTTTACCAATCTAGAATCTAGAATGCCTTACCAATCTAGAATCTAGAATGCCTTACCAATCTAGAATCTGGAATGCCTTACCAGTCTAGAGTCTAGAATGCCTTACCAATCTAGAATGCTTTACCAATCTAGAATCCAGAATTCCCTACCAGTGTAGTCTAGAACTTGGAATGCCTTACCAGTCTAGAACTTGGAATGCCTTACCAGTCTAGATTCTAGAATGCCTTCGGGCTATACAAAGTGTTTTCTGGGTATAGGTCTCCCAGAGCGAAGAGGCGAGTGGTTAAGTACCTCTGTGTGTTATTCTTCAACACAGTGAGGGACTTCCACAGTAAAACCTTCTTATTGCTTAAATCAGATTCCTCCTCTTCTCTTTCCTCAGACTGAGATACATGGACGAAAATACTCACTACTACAAAGTAACACACAGTGCCCTATATCTCTGCTCCCACCCTTTCCTATCTCTCGTCATGTGTAAGAGACCAGCCAGCTAGCTGCAGTACTTACCCTGCCTAATGTTATCTGTTGTCCTCTCTCCTCATGTGTAAGAGACCAGCCAGCTAGCTGCAGTACTTACCCTGTCTATCCGTTTCCTCTCTCCCAGAACCTTTTTCTCTCCTTTCTCAACTTCTCTCCCCGTCACATTCCTCCCCTGGCCGTGCCTCTCTTCAGGCTGTGATGTCATGGGCGGGCAGACAGAGAGGCAGAGGGTCTGGCTAAAAAAGGGAGTGTGTTCCCTCTCTTCTCTCTCCAGAAGCCAGAAACCCCTCCACACACAAAACCCCCCTCTGTTTAGAGGAGTGAAGCAGCACTCTACTCCCAAAACACCCCTCCCTCCCTCCTTTATCTCTTCTCTACCCTCCTTCTCTCCCTCCCCTCCTTCTCTCCCCTCTTCCCCCCTCCTTTCTCACCCTCCTCCCTCCCCTCCCTCCCTCCTAGCAGGCTGCGCAGGACACACTGTCACAGTCTGAGAGCTCACACATGAGCCCCAAATAAGGAGGAAGGGGGAGGGGAAATTTTGGGCTAGGACAGTCAACTCAAATACATTTTTTCCCTGTCACTAGGAAAGCATCCTGGGCTGACCTTAGAGTTCTGCCACTCCTATGGCCAAAATACTTTGCCTGCTGTTTAAATAAATAAACTGCTGTATATACAGATGTCAACTGGGCTCCACGGTATCAGACAGGCAAGGTGTGTTTGTTTATCAGTGTTGTGCTGGCTGGTTCATGAGATCAGTAAACAAAAGCCTTAGCCTCTCCTCTCCTCTCCTCTCCTCTCCTCTCCTCTCCTCTCCTCTCCTCTCCTCTCCTCTCCTCTCCTCTCCTCTCCTCTCCTCTCCTCTCCTCTCCTCTCCTCTCCTCTCCTCTCCTCTCCTCTCCTCTCCTCTCCTCTCCTCTCCTCTCCTCTCCTCTCCTCTCCTCTCCTCTCCTTTCCTCTCCTCTCTATTTCCCTCTCCTCTCCTCTCCTCTCCTCTCCTCTCCTCTCCTCTCCTCTCCTCTCCTCTCCTCTCCTCTCCTCTCCTCTCCTCTCCTCTCCTCTCCTCTCCTCTCCTCTCCTCTCCTCTCCTCTCCTCTCCTCTCTCCGGGACTATACACTGCCTGATATCTATAAGCTGCAACTTCCTTTTTCCTCCACCCCTGTGCTACAGAACAGGGACACTTCTATTCTATGTTTAACTCATATTGAAGCAATGAGAAACAACGTGTCTGTTTCAGCAGAGGACGTCTGTCTCATTGCGGTAGGGTGGAGGCAGCGACATCCATGGTTACAGATTCACAGACTTCCTGCTAGTTAGCAGAACAACAATAGCTTCACTTAGTTGCTGTGTTAACACAATAGCTTCAGTTACTAATTACTGTTTATTTAAAGGGATTTTAAAAGGGCTGTTTCATGACAATCATCCAATGTATTCAGTCACACGATTACCACAGTGGAACAACAGTGAATAGTAATAATGTTTACCGCTCAGTGGGCATAACCAACTACTGAGCCAGTAAGACCAGTAAACCAGTAGGTATCAGCTGAACACCAGTAAACCAGTAGGTATCAGCTGAACACCAGTAAACCAGTAGGTATCAGCTGAACACCAGTAAACCAGTAGGTATCAGCTGAACACCAGTAAACCAGTAGGTATCAGCTGAACACCAGTAAACCAGTAGGTATCAGCTGAACACCAGTAAACCAGTAGGTATCAGCTGAACACCAGTAAACCAGTAGGTATCAGCTGAACACCAGTAAACCAGTAGGTATCAGCTGAACACCAGTAAACCAGTAGGTATCAGCTGAACACCAGTAAACCTGTAGGTATCAGCTGGACACCAGTAAACCAGTAGGTATCAGCTGAACACCAGTAAACCAGTAGGTATCAGCTGGACACCAGTAAACCAGTAGGTATCAGCTGAACACCAGTAAACCAGTAGGTATCAGCTGAACACCAGTAAACCAGTAGGTATCAGCTGAACACCAGTAAACCAGTAGGTATCAGCTGAACACCAGTAAACCAGTAGGTATCAGCTGAACACCAGTAAACCAGTAGGTATCAGCTGAACACCAGTAAACCAGTAGGTATCAGCTGAACACCAGTAAACCAGTAGGTATCAGCTGAACACCAGTAAACCAGTAGGTATCAGCTGAACACCAGTAAACCAGTAGGTATCAGCTGAACACCAGTAAACCAGTAGGTATCAGCTGGACACCAGTAAACCAGTAGGTATCAGCTGAACACCAGTAAACCAGTAGGTATCAGCTGGACACCAGTAAACCAGTAGGTATCAGCTGAACACCAGTAAACCAGTAGGTATCAGCTGGACACCAGTAAACCAGTAGGTATCAGCTGAACACCAGTAAACCAGTAGGTATCAGCTGAACACCAGTAAACCAGTAGGTATCAGCTGAACACCAGTAAACCAGTAGGTATCAGCTGAACACCAGTAAACCAGTAAGGATCAGCCTAAGGTAATGTACACTCAGGGGTCTCAAAGGGAGACTGGGACACCAGCAGGGAACCGTATCCCCCGGTTCTGCGGAACACAGGACACTAAATGACCAGACCTTCTCTTATTGACACCATACAACATGGCCTAGATAGAGGAACATAGAACAGATGACACCACCTGAGTGGTGGGAGGGAGAGGTGGAGGGGCAGGAGAGGTGGAGGGGCAGGAGAGGTGGAGGGACTGGAGAGGTGGAGGGGCTGGAGAGGTGGAGGGAGGGAGAAGTGGAGGGGCAGGAGAGGTGGAGGGAGGGAGGGAGGTGGAGGGGCAGGAGAGGTGGAGGGGCTGGAGAGGTGAAGGGAGGCAGGTGGAGGGGCAGGATAGTGGAGGGATGGAGAGGTGAAGGGAGGGAGGTGGAGGGGCAGGAGAGGTGGAGGGAGGGAGGTGGAGAGGCTGGAGAGCTGGAGGGGCAGGAGAGGTGGAGGGAGGGGGGTGGAGGGGCAGGAGAGGTGGAGGGAGGGGGGTGGAGGGGCAGGAGAGGTGGAGGGAGGGAGGTAGAGGGGCAGGAGAGGTGGAGGGGCAGGAGAGATGAAGGGAGGGAGATGGAGGGGGGGAGGTAGAGGGGCAGGAGAGGTGGAGGGAGGTAGAGGGGAAGGAGAGGTGGAGGGAGGTAGAGGGGCAGGAGAGGTGGAGGGGCAGGAGAGATGGAGGGAGGGAGGTGGAGGGGAAGGTGAGATGGAGGGGCAGGAGAGATGGAGGGGCAGGAGAGGTGGAGGGAGGGAGCTGGAAGGAGGGAGGTGGAAGGAGGGAGGGAGGGAGGTGGAGGGGCAGGAGAGGTGGAGGGAGGGAGGTGGAAGGAGGGAGGTGGAGGGGCAGGAGAGGTGGAGGGAGGGAGGTGGAAGGAGGGAGGTGGAGGGAGGGAGGTGTAGGGGCAGGAGAGGTGGAGGGAGGGAGAGGTGGAGGGAGGGGAGAGGTGGAGGGGCTGGAGAGGTGAAGGGAGGGAGGTGGAAGGAGGGAGTTGGAGGGAGGTGGAAGGAGGGAGGTGGAGGGAGGGAGGGAGGTGGAGGTGCAGGAGAGGTGGAGGGAGGGAGGTGGAGGGGCAGGAGAGGTGGAAGGTGGAAGGAGGGAGGTGGAGGGAGGGAGGGAGGTGGAGGGGCAGGAGAGGTGGAGGGAGGGAGAGGTGAAGGGAGGGAGAGGTGGAGGGGCTGGAGAGGTGAAGGGAGGGAGGTGGAGGGAGGTGGAAGGAGGGAGGTGGAGGGAGGGAGGGAGGTGGAGGTGCAGGAGAGGTGGAGGGAGGGAGGTGGAAGGAGGGAGGTGGAGGGAGGGAGGTGGAGGGAGGGAGGTGGAGGGGCAGGAGAGGTGGAGGGAGGGAGGTGGAAAGAGGGAGGTGGAGGGAGGGAGGGAGGTGGAGGGGCAGGAGAGGTGGAGGGAGGGAGAGGTGAAGGGAGGGAGGTGGAAGGAGGGAGGTGGAGGGGCAGGAGAGGTGGAGGGAGGGAGGTGGAAGGAAGGAGGTGGAGGGGCAGGAGAGGTGGAGGGAGGGAGAGGTGGAGGGAGGGAGAGGTGGAGGGGCTGGAGAGGTGAAGGGAGGGAGGTGGAAGGAGGGAGTTGGAGGGAGGTGGAGGTGCAGGAGAGGTGGAGGGAGGGAGGTGGAGGGGCAGGAGAGGTGGAAGGAGGGAGGTGGAAGGAGGGAGTTGGAGGGAGGTGGAAGGAGGGAGGTGGAGGGAGGGAGGGAGGTGGAGGTGCAGGAGAGGTGGAGGGAGGGAGGTGGAGGGGCAGGAGAGGTGGAAGGAGGGAGGTGGAAGGAGGGAGGTGGAAGGAGGGAGGGAGGGAGGGAGGTGGAGGGGCAGGAGAGGTGGAGGGAGGGAGGTGGAAGGAGGGAGGTGGAGGGAGGGAGGTGGAGGGGCAGGAGAGGTGGAGGGAGGGAGAGGTGGAGGGAGGGAGAGGTGGAGGGGCTGGAGAGGTGAAGGGAGGGAGGTGGAAGGAGGGAGTTGGAGGGAGGTGGAGGTGCAGGAGAGGTGGAGGGAGGGAGGTGGAGGGGCAGGAGAGGTGGAAGGAGGGAGGTGGAAGGAGGGAGGTGGAGGGAGGGAGGTGGAGGGGCAGGAGAGGTGGAGGGAGGGAGAGGTGGAGGGGCTGGAGAGGTGAAGGGAGGGAGGTGGAGGAAGGAGGGAGGTGGAGGGAGGGAGGGAGGTGGAGGTGCAGGAGAGGTGGAGGGAGGGAGGTGGAAGGATGGAGGTGGAGGGAGGGAGGTGGAGGGAGGGAGGGAGGGAGGTGGAGGGGCAGGAGAGGTGGAGGGAGGGAGGTGGAAAGAGGGAGGTGGAGGGAGGAGGGAGGGAGGTGGAGGGGCAGGAGAGGTGGAGGGAGGGAGGTGGAAGGAGGGAGTTGGAGGGAGGGAGGTGGAGGGGAAGGAGAGATGGAGGGAGGGAGGTGGAGGGGCAGGAGAAGTGGAGGGAGGGAGAGGTGGAGGGATGGAGGTGGAGGAGCAGGAGAGGTGGAGGGAAGGAGAGGTGGAGGGATGGAGGTGGAGGGGCAGGAGAGGTTGAGGGGCAGGAGAGCTGGAGGGAGGGAGGTGGAGGGAGGGAGGGAGGTGGAGGGGCTGGAGAGTTGGAGGGGCAGGAGAGGTGGAGGGAGGGAGGTGGAGGGAGGGAGGGAGGGAGGTGGAGGGGCAGGAGAGGTGGAGGGAGGGAGGTGGAGGGGCAGGAGAGATGGAGGGAGGGAGGTGGAGTGGCAGGAGAGATGGAGTGGCAGGAGAAGTGGAGGGGCTGGAGAGGTCGAGAGTCAGGAGAGGTGGAGGGAGCTGTGTTTGTGGGAGGAATCATGGGTTCTGTCAGGTGACCTCTGCTCCGTTCCACAGATAACTAGCTAACTAGTACACTGAACAACAATATAAACGCAACATGTTAAGTGTTGGTCTCAAAAGATCCTCGAACATTTTCCATACGCACAAAAAGCTGATTTCTCTAAAATGTTGTGCACAAATTAGTTTATATCCCTGTTAGTGAACATTTATCCTTTGCCAAGATAATCCATCCACCTGACAGGTGTGGCATATCAATAAGTTGAATAAACAGCATGATCATTACACAGGTGCACCTTCTGCTGGGGACAATTAAAGGCCTCTCTAAAATGTGCAGTTTTGTCACACAACACAATGCCACAGATGTCTCAAGTTTTGAGGGAGTGTGCAATTGGCATGCTTGACTACAAGAATGTCCACCAGAGATGTTGGCAGAGAATTGAATGGTCATTTCTCTAACATAAGCCGCCAACGTCATTTTAGAGAATTTGGCAGTATGTCCAACCGTCCTCACAACCACAGAGCACGCGTAACCACGCCAACCCAGGACCTCCACATCCAGCATCTTCACCTGTGGGATCGTCTGTGGGCGGTCGCTGAGGAATTTCTGTCTGTAATAAATCCCTTTTGTGGCGAAAACTCATTCTGATTTGCTGGGCCTGTTTCCCAAGTGGGGGCAGGCCTATGCCCTCTCAGGCCCACCTATGGCTGCACCCCTGCCCAGTCATGTGAAAACTTTCCCAAGTGGGGGCAGGCCTATGCCCTCCCAGGCCCACCTATGGCTGCACCCCTGCCCAGCCATGTGAAAACTCATTCTGATTGGCTGGGCCTGTTTCCCAAGTGGGGGCGGGCCTATGCCCTCCCAGGCCCACCTATGGCTGCACCCCTGCCCAGCCATGTGAAAACTCATTCTGATTGGCTGGGCCTGTTTCCCAAGTGGGGGCGGGCCTATGCCCTCCCAGGCCCACCTATGGCTGCACCCCTGCCCAGTCATGTGAAATCTAAAGATGAAATGTTTAATGAATTTATTTAAATGGACTGATTTCCTTAAATTGTTGCATGTTGCGTTTAGATTTTTGTTCAGTATAAAAATAAGAGTTACTCAGGGGATAATAATACTGTATCTCCTGTGTGTTCTAGCCAGTTTCCCATGATCCTTCACTAAGACTCAACTGAAGAGGACAGTAAAATACGTTGTTTCAGAGTCCGTTGGGACCACCAGAGAACACTATTTAAAACGGAAGGTGTTTTTATGAACTTTATTTTTAATATATATATTTTTGCAAGTCACAATAACTTGCAAAAAGTGACACTAAAGCCACTGTTCTCTCACACGCAGGCAGGCAGGCAGGCAGGCAGGCAGGCAGGCAGGCAGGCAGGCAGGCAGGCAGGCAGGCAGGCAGGCAGGCAGGCAGAGACAGACAGACAGACAGACAGACAGACAGACAGACAGACAGACAGACAGACAGACAGACAGACAGACAGACAGACAGACAGACAGACAGACAGACAGACAGACAGACAGACAGACAGACAGACAGACAGACAGACAGACAGACAGACAGACAGACAGACAGACAGACAGACAACATTGCTATAAGGAATACACAGCAGGCTATTATGATTGTACTCTGTTGTAATTCTAGCTCCAGTAATGAGAAAGAGATGTTAACTCAATCATATTATATAATGGCCTTTATAAACTGGCTTGATCCCTGAACGCTGATGGAGTTATATCCCCACATGCTGCCACCACAATGCTTCACCGTAGAGATGGTGCCAGGTTTTCTCCAGACATAAGGCTTGGCATTCAGTCCAAAAAATTAAATCTTGGTTTCATCAGACCAGAGAATGTTTAGGTGCCTTTTGGCAAACTCCAAGCGGGCTGTGAAGTGCCTTTTACTCAGGAGTGGCTTCTGTCTGTCCATTCTACCATAAAGGCCTGATTGGTGGCGTGCTGCAGAGATGGTTGTTCTTCTGGAAGGTTCTCCCATCTACACAGAGGAACTCTGGAGCCCCCGTCAGAGTGACCATCAGGTTCTTGGCATCCTCCATGACCAAGGCCCTTCTCCCCCTGCTATATATCATCAAGAGTCCTATGGAACCCTATTCCCTATATAGTGCACTACTTTAGACCAGAGCCCTATGGAACCCTATTCCCTATATAGTGCACTACTTTAGACCAGAGCCCTATGGAACCCCATTCCCTATATAGTGCACTACTTTAGACCAGAGCCCTATAGAACCCTATTCCCCTATATAGTGCACTACTTTAGACCAGAGTCCTATGGAACCCTATTCCCTATATAGTGCACTACTTTAGACCAGAGCCCTATGGAACCCCATTCCCTATATAATGCACTACTTTAGACCAGAGCCCTATAGAACCCTATTCCCCTATATAGTGCACAACTTTAGACCAGAGTCCTATGGAACCCTATTCCCTATATAGTGCACTACTTTAGACCAGAGCCCTATGGAACCCTATATAGTGCACTACTTTAGACCAGAGCCCTATGGAACCCTATTCCCTATATAGTGCACTACTTCAGACCAGAACCCTATGGAACCCTATTCCCTATATAGTGCACTACTTTAGACCAGAGCCCTATGGAACCCTATTCCTTATATAGTGCACTACTTTAGACAAGAGCCCTATGGAACCCTGTTCCCTATATAGTGCACTACTTTAGACCTGAGCCCTATAGAACCCTATATAGTGCACTACTTTAGACCAGAGCCCTATGGAACCCTATTCCCTTTATAGTGCACTACTTTTGACCAGAACCCTATTCCCTATATAGTGCACTACTTTAGACAAGAGCCCTATGGAACCCTGTTCCCTATATAGTGCACTACTTTAGACCAGAGCCCTATGGAACCCTATTCCCTATATAGTGCACTACTTTAGACCAGAGCCCTATGGAACCCTCTTCCTTATATTTTTTAACATTTATTTTCCCTTTATTTAACCAGGCAAGTCAGTTAAGAACAATACTTATTTTCAATGATGGCCTAGGAACAGTGGGTTAACTGCCTGTTCAGGGGTAGAACAACAGATTAGTACCTTGTCAGCTCGGGGGTTTGAACTTGCAACCTTTCGGTTACTAGTCCAACGCTCTAACCACTAGACTACCTGTCGCCTCTACACTCTAACCACTAGACTACCTGCCACCTCTACACTCTAACCACTAGGCTACCCTGCCACCCCTATTGTGCACTACTAAGGTTAGGGCCGAAAGGACTTTCATCAAAATGAATGGGGTGTACCCAAGTCTCCATTCTGCTGTCCTGTCTTCCCAGCTACTCTGTCTGGTCTATAAACACATGACTAACGTGATGCTGTTTTTAACACTGTGAATCACACTGACCAACACAGAGAGATGGGACATCAGACACTACGGTTAAACAAAGATGACCCAGTTATCTTTATAAAATGGGTAGTTTGAATCCTGGATGCTAATTGGCTGAAACAGTATTCTAGTGGTATGTACAGTATAGCAGCCATATACAGATTTTAAAAAATGACGGTACAGTTATCTCCACATTACAAAGAGGATATAATTGACGATATAGTTACCTCCACATTACAAAGAGGATATAATTGACGATATAGTTATCTCCACATTACAAAGAGGATATAATTGACAATATAGTTACCGCCACATTATAAAGAGGATATAATTGACAATATAGTTACCTCCACATTACAAAGAGGATATAATTGACGATATAGTTATCTCCACATTACAAAGAGGATACAATTGACAATATAGTTACCTCCACATTATAAAGAGGATACAATTGACGATATAGTTACCTCCACATTATAAAGAGAATACAATTGACAATATAGTTACCTCCACATTATAAAGAGGATACAATTGACAATATAGTTACCTCCACATTATAAAGAGAATACAATTGACGATATAGTTACCTCCACATTATAAAGAGGATACAATTGACAATATAGTTACCTCCACATTATAAAGAGGATACAATTGACAATATAGTTACCTCCACATTATAAAGAGGATACAATTGACAATATAGTTACCTCCACATTATAAAGAGGATACAATTGACGATATAGTTACCTCCACATTATAAAGAGGATACAATTGACAATATAGTTACCTCCACATTATAAAGAGGATACAATTGACAATATAGTTACCTCCACATTATAAAGAGGATACAATTGACAATATAGTTACCTCCACATTATAAAGAGGATACAATTGACAATATAGTTACCTCCACATTATAAAGAGGATACAATTGACATCCATGGTAACACATGGAGTGTGACGATTGGCTAAGATAACAGAAATAGAATTTGCTCCCATGGGGACACTCAAAATGGCCGCTAGTCCACTCATAATGACATAATTGACCTCAATGGGGACATCCGTTCTGCTCATTCTAATTCTATGGTGAAGAAAGAGGCCACATCGTATCACATGAAGCCACAGACAGACATGAACCTCTCACTAGCAGGGCGTTGGGCTCCGCCACTATCCCCAGTAACACAGTTTATTCTTCCTAGAACCAGCCACAGATGGCCATCAACTGAACAAGTGACACAAAAAGAACATGAGCTTCCACCACTGCTACCACCCCAAGACACTCCAGATCACATCCTACTGACTTGTTCCAGTTGTCAGGACGTTGGCTTTACAGCCAGACCTGGGTTCAAATACTATTAGAAATCGTTCAAATATTTTGATTGTTTGCTCTAGGCTGCCTGTAGTGGCAGATGGTTTATAGACGTTTGGAGAATATTGTATTGGTTCATTAATTAAGCCAGACAAACTCAATCAAGAACAGATCAAGTAGTTTTTTTAATGATTTCATGTAGTATTTGAAAGCAGTTCTGCTCCACCTTCACCTAACCTCAACCCTCCTGTCCCTCTCCTCCTACCTTCAACAGTCATATTAGGACAATAGGGATTACATAACATGTTTTCTGAGAAGAGCAGGGTGAGGTTTGCAGGAAGACATAAAAGATAGCTGTGTTCCTGTCGACTGTTCGTCCTGAGCCCTTATCCTCACCCCCCCCCCCCCCCATTCCCCGTCACCCCCCCTCCGCCACCTCACCCCGCACATCCTCATATCCTCCCCAGACAACTGGAGAGGAAGGGAAGCTCAGGTTTGAAGGAAAATTGAACTGACTGACAGAGATGCCAGGTTTACAGCGATGGCTCCTCCTCCAGTTACGAGGTTTACAGCGATGGCTCCTCCTCCAGTTCCTAGGTTTAAAGGAATGGTTCCTCCTCCAGTTACTAGGTTTAAAGGGATGGCTCCTCCTCCAGTTCCTAGGTTTAAAGGGATGGCTCCTCCTCCTGTTACTAGGTTTAAAGGGATGGCTCCTCCTCCAGTTACTAGGTTTAAAGGGATGGCTCCTCCTCCAGTTCCTAGGTTTAAAGGGTTGGCTCCTCCTCCAGTTACTAGGTTTAAAGGGATGGCTCCTCCTCCAGTTACTAGGTTTAAAGGGATGGCTCCTCCTCCAGTTACTAGGTTTAAAGGGATGGCTCCTCCTCCAGTTCCTAGGTTTAAAGGGATGGCTCCTCCTCCAGTTACTAGGTTTAAAGGGATGGCTCCTCCTCCAGTTACTAGGTTTAAAGGGATGGCTCCTCCTCCAGTTACTAGGTTTAAAGGGATGGCTCCTCCTCCAGTTACTAGGTTTAAAGGGATGGATCCTCCTCCTGTTACTAGGTTTAAAGGGATGGTCCTCCTCCTGTTACTAGGTTTAAAGGGATGGTCCTCCTCCTGTTACTAGGTTTAAAGGGATGGCTCCTCCAGTTACTAGGTTTAAAGGGATGGTTCTTCCTCCAGTTACTAGGTTTAAAGGGATGGCTCCTCCAGTTACTAGGTTTAAAGGGCTGGCTCCTCCTCCAGTTACTAGGTTTAAAGGGATGGCTCCTCCAGTTACTAGGTTTAAAGGGATGGCTCCTCCTCCAGTCACTAGGTTTAAAGGGATGGTCCTCCTCCAGTCACTAGGTTTAAAGGGATGATTCCTCCTGTTAATAGGTTTAAAGGGATGGCTCCTCCTCCAGTTACTAGGTTTAAAGGGATGGTCCTCCTCCTGTTACTAGGTTTAAAGGGATGGTCCTCCTCCTGTTACTAGGTTTAAAGGGATGGTCCTCCTCCTGTTACTAGGTTTAAAGGGATGGCTCCTCCAGTTACTAGGTTTAAAGGGATGGTTCCTCCTGTTAATAGGTTTAAAGGGATGGTCCTCCTCCTGTTACTAGGTTTAAAGGGATGGTCCTCCTGTTACTAGGTTAAAGGGATGGCTCCTCCTGTTACAAGGTTTAAAGGGATGGCTCCTCCTGTTACAAGGTTTAAAGGGATGGCTCCTCCTGTTACAAGGTTTAAAGGGATGGTTCCTCCTCCTGTTACAAGGTTTAAAGGGATGGCTCCTCCTGTTACAGTGAGAGGAAGCAGTAAAACAGCAGACACCTTCCTATAGCCATTAGCATCCTGTCAGAAACACCTGTCAACCGAGTAGGTTACTAATTGTGTGCTTAGATAATGAGTAACTCAATGTGATGTAGGACAAATCTAGTTGAAATTAGAGCAACAATTGTAATCCCATACAAAATAGTTTATTCAAGGTATTGCATAACATCCTGCTCTGAGTAAATGGCCAATCCAAATGGAACTGCGCCATCCACATGGGCTCTGTCCTGTCCTGGGAAACAATGACTATTGATTTCGACAATGTAATTTCCTGAAGGCTTCAAATCTGGATCACAGGACAGCAGGACGCTGGACAAATGGCACCCTATTCTCTATATAGTGCACTACTTTAGACCAGAGCCCTATGGAACCCTATTCCCTATTTATAGTGCACTACTTTAGACCAGAGCCCTATGGAACCCTATTCCCTATATAGTGCACTTCTTTAGACCAGAGTCCTAAAGAACCCTATTTCTTATATAGTACACTTCTTTAGACCAGAGCCCTATGGAACCCTATTCCCTAATTAGTACACTTCTTTAGACCAGAGCCCTATGGAACCCTATTCCCTATTTATAGTGTACTACTTTAGACCAGAGCCCTATGGAACCCTATTCCCTATGTAGTGCACTACTTTAGACCAGAGCCCTATGGAACCCTATTCCCTATATAGTGCACTACTTTAGACCAGGACCCTATAGAACCCTATTCCCTACATAGGGCACTACTGGGCCATGGTGAAACGTAGTGCACTATGTAGCGTCAAGGGACGCAGACAATATCATCATGTGGCCATGGGTAGGCAAGTAGCAAAGTGGTTGGAGCGTTGGGCCAGTAACCAACATGTTGCTAGATCGAATCCCCAAGCTGACAAGGTAAAAATCTGTCGTTCTTCCCCTGAACAAGGCAGTTAACCTACTGTTCCCCGGTAGACCGTCATTGTAAATAAGAATTTGTTCTTAACTGACTTGACTAGTTAAATAAAGGTAAAACTAAATAAATGAATGTTACCTACATAGACAGGAGAGCCCATTAACATTACTATAGAGGTAATCCAATTCTAGACTTGAGCCACAGGTATGTGATGTTACCTTCAGACACGCTTCCGAAGAAACCACCGAACAGAGAATCCAAAACTCAGATTGTGCAAAAACTAACATTAATTTTACAAACAAAGGTCATTTCAAAGGCTATATTACATCGATAATCAAAGTTAAAGAGATCAGATTTAAACGGTACACAAAATTATAGTCGAATAGTAGCTTTCTTAGTTCCAAGTATTAGCATAGCATAGCATAGCGTAGCATAGCATAGCATAGCGGTAAATAAAACTGTAAAGTATCGCCATACCTGAGGCCTAGTTGACCCATACTGCCATAAACCTGATACCTGAGGCCTAGTAGACCCATACTGCCATAAACCTGATACCTGATGCCTAGTAGACCCATACTGCCATAAACCTGATACCTGATGCCTAGTAGACCCATACTGCCATAAACCTGATACCTGAGGCCTAGTAGACCCATACTGCCATAAACCTGATACCTGAGGTCTAGTGATAGACTCTGTTCTACTGTATTACAACACATTAACATTACCATGGTGACAGACTCTGTTCTACTGTATTACAACACATTAACATTACCATGGTGACAGACTCTGTTCTACTGTATTACGTCACATTAATATTACCATGGTGATAGACTCTGTTCTACTGTATTACAACACATTAACATTACCATGGTGATAGACCCTGTTCTACTGTATTACAACACATGAAAATTACCATAGTGATAGACCCTGTTCTACAGTTTTACAACACATTAACATCACCATGGTGATAGACACTGTTCTACTGTATTACAACATTACCATGGTAATAGACTCTGTTCTACTGTATTACAACACATGAACATTACCATGGTGATAGACACTGTTCTACTGTAATACAACACATTAACATTACCATGGTGATAGACCCTGTTCTACTGTATTACAACATTACCATGGTGATAGACTCAGTTCTACTGTATTACAACACATTAACATTACAATGGTAATAGACTCTGTTCTACTGTATTACAACACATGAACATTACCATGGTAATAGACTCTGTTCTACTGTATTACAACACATTAACATTACCATGGTGATAGACTCAGTTCTACTGTATTACAGTCATTGAGTGACTAACTCATTCACCGTGGACTGTCTGTGTCTTGGAGCTGTGGAGTCATTGAGAGACTAACTCATTCACCGTGGACTGTCTGTGTCTTGGAGCTGTGGAGTCATTGAGAGACTAACTCATTCACCGTGGACTGTCTGTGTCTTGGAGCTGTGGAGTCATTGAGTGACTAACTCATTCACCGTGGACTGTCTGTGTCTTGGAGCTGTGGAGTCATTGAGAGACTAACTCATTCACCGTGGACTGTCTGTGTCTTGGAGCTGTGGAGTCATTGAGAGACTAACTCATTCACCGTGGACTGTCTGTGTCTTGGAGCTGTGGAGTCATTGAGAGACTAACTCATTCACCGTGGACTGTCTGTGTCTTGGAGCTGTGGAGTCATTGAGGGACTAACAGACAGTCTGCCACTCATTCACTATCTCTGCATCCCAGATAGCACACTAAACACCATAGGGCTCTGGTCTAAAGTAGTGCACCATATATAGGGAATAGGGTTCTATAGGCCTCTGGTCTAAAGTAGTGCACTATATAGGGAATAGGGTTCTATAGGGTTCTGGTCTAAAGTAGTGCACTATATAGGGAATAGGGTTCCATAGGGCTCTGGTCTAAAGTAATGCACTATATAGGGAATAGGGTTCCATAGGGCTCTGGTCTAAAGTAGTGTACTATATAGGGAATAGGGTTCCATAGGACTCTGGTCTAAAGTAATGCACTATATAGGGAATAGGGTTCCATAGGACTCTGGTCTAAAGTAATGCACTATATAGGGAATAGGGTTCCATAGGACTCTGGTCTGAAGTAGTGCACTATATAGGGAATAGGGTTCCATAGGACTCTGGTCTAAAGTAATGCACTATATAGGGAATAGGGTTCCATAGGACTCTGGTCTAAAGTAATGCACTATATAGGGAATAGGGTTCCATAGGACTCTGGTCTAAAGTAATGCACTATATAGGGAATAGGGTTCCATAGGACTCTGGTCTAAAGTAATGCACTATATAGGGAATAGGGTTCCATAGGGCTCTGGACTAAAGTAGTGTACTATATAGGGAATAGGGTTCCATAGGGCTCTGGTCTAAAGTAATGCACTATATAGGGAATAGGGTTCCATAGGACTCTGGGCTAAAGTAATGCACTATATAGGGAATAGGGTTCCATAGGACTCTGGTCTAAAGTAATGCACTATATAGGGAATAGGGTTCCATAGGACTCTGGTCTGAAGTAGTGCACTATATAGGGAATAGGGTTCCATAGGACTCTGGTCTAAAGTAATGCACTATATAGGGAATAGGGTTCCATAGGACTCTGGTCTAAAGTAATGCACTATATAGGGAATAGGGTTCCATAGGACTCTGGTCTAAAGTAATGCACTATATAGGGAATAGGGTTCCATAGGACTCTGGTCTAAAGTAATGCACTATATAGGGAATAGGGTTCCATAGGACTCTGGTCTAAAGTAATGCACTATATAGGGAATAGGGTTCCATAGGGCTCTGGACTAAAGTAGTGCACTATATAGGGAATAGGGTTCCATAGGGCTCTGGTCTAAAGTAATGCACCATATAGGGAATAGGGTTCCATAGGCCTCTCTCACACACTAAAGTAGTGCACTATATATGGAATAGGGTGGCATTTGGGATGCATTCCCATATCTGACACCCAGAGTTTAGGGCTCTGACTGCAACACACACAGCAGTTGCCAACCTCCCTCCCTCCCTCCCTCAGTCATTGGCCACAGTAGGTTACATACAGTGCTGCAGGAGAGAGAGAGAGACAGAGAGAGAAACCTCTGCAGTCAGTCAGCTAGCTCCGCTGACCTGTTTAGGGCTTCTCTCCATCTCTCCCTTTCTCTCTCTCTCTCTCTCTCTCTCTCTCTCTCTCTCTCTCTCTCTCTCTCTCTCTCTCTCTCTCTCTCTCTCTCTCTCTCTCTCTCTCTCTCTCTCTCTCTCTCTCTCTCTCTCTCTCTCCTCTCTCTCTCTCTCTCTCACACTCTCTGTCTCTCACACTCTCTGTCTCTCTCTCTCTCTCTGTCTCTCTGCCTGCCTGCCTGCCTGTCTCTCTCTCTCTCTGTCTCTCTGCCTGCCTGCCTGTCTCTCTCTGTCTCTCTGCCTGCCTGCCTGTCTCTCTCTCTCTCTCTCTCTCTCTCACACTCTCTGTCTCTCTCTCTGTCTCTCTGCCTGCCTGCCTGTTTCTCTCTCTCTCTCTCTGTCTCCCTCTCTCTTGCAGGATGCAGTATCAGGTGTCACGTATCCTTACCACCCGTACAACACTTTTACTAACTAAATGAACACATGACGACCTTTACATGTCATATGAACACATGGAAACACGTGCGAAGCTGATGACATACTTAAATTGTAATTTTGGACTACATATTAACCACAAACAGGAACTCTTGTTAATTAAAGATGAACACAGAGTGATGCATCAATGACTAATAACTAACTTAGGGTTTCCAAACCTGGTCCTCAGGACCCCAGGGGGTGCACCCCCCCCCCCCCCCACACACACACACTCAGATGATCAGTGGATTATTAGTTCATTATTTGAATCAGCTGTGTCATAAAAACAAACAGTAAAACGTTCACCCCTTGGGGTTCCAAGGACCAGGTTTGGGTAACACTGACAACTCATACCTGTTCACTGCATCAGGCATCAAACCCTGATCTGTCTGGATTCCAAACGTGCCTTATCGTTTAGATGCTTAAGATACCGGCAATGCTACGGTAGGAAAAAACACTTCGCGGTACACTTCTGTCGACCCGGAGGGTATAATGCGCAACGCTATTGATGCACCCGGTTTACAGTTACCAGTTACCGGTTACCGTTGATATGCAGCGGAACAGATGATCCTCTGAGCTCGAGCTTGCAGCAGTTATGTCTTGAATGACATTGAGCGTTTAGCCACAAGCTTCCTCCCTCTCTCTCTCTCTCTCTCTCTCTCTCTCTCTCTCTTCTTCACGAGCTCGGACTGTTGTCTCTCTCGCTCTCCCTTTCCCCTCTCTCTCTCTGTTCTACCCGTTTCTCTCAAACCACGCTGTTGAATAATGCAAGTCTAATGCGGTCCACTCCTAAAGGTTTCTCTCACATTCTAGGGCAATCAGGGACTGATCACAGAGAGAGGCCACAAAATGCGCTCAGCGCGGCAGCTCGGGTTACAGCCTGGTTCTCTATTCAGCTGTCTTACCACCATCATGCTTTTGTACCACCTCCCAATAGCACCGGAGCGGAACACGGCCCCCCCGGGTGGGATGTTTGAAGGCATTTTTTGCGGGAACAATAACAAACACAGTACACAGACTCTCTAGAACAATGAAGTTGTGCAACAATAGGCTAACTAACTGGTGATAAGTGAGAGGCACTGGCATAATGCAGTTTTCTCTGGACCCCCGCAAGTTCGGAGTCCCCCCCCCAACCCCACTCCCTAAAATAAAAATGTAATGCGTCAGCCAAGCAGCCACACAGAAAGAATAGACGACCGATCCCCGTCCATGGTGCTGATATTGCGACATGTCTATGAGGCTGCATATCGAATCGATGATCGGCTTTCTGTGGCGCCAAGGCATGTTTTTTGTTGTTGTTGGGTTTTTTTGTATTTATTTAACCTTTATTTAACCAGGTATTTATATATATAACTCTAACCCTTTATTTAACCAGGTATTTATATATATAACTCTAACCCTTTATTTAACCAGGTATTTATATATATAACTCTAACCCTTTATTTAACCAGGTATTTATATATATAACTCTAACCCTTTATTTAACCAGGTATTTATATATATAACTCTAACCCTTTATTTAACCAGGTATTTATATATATATATATATATATATATATATGTCACGCCCTGGTCAAAGTATTTTGTGTTTATCTTTATGTATTTGGTCAGGCCAGGGTGTGGCATGGAGTTTTTGTATTGTGGTGTGTTTTGTCTTGGGGTTTTGGTGTTTATATATTTGGGATTGTAGCTAGTGGGGTTATCTAGCAAGGTCTATGGCTGTCTGGAGTGATTCTCAATCAGAGGCAGGTGCTTATCGTGGTCTCTGATTGGGAACCATATTTAGGCAGCCATATTCTTTGAGCTTGTCGTGGGTGATTGTCCTATCTGTCCTTAGTGTCTTTGTTCCTGTCGCATTGTTAGTTGACACAAGTATAGGCTGTTTCGGTTTTCATTACGTTTATTGTTTTGTAGTGTTTAGTGTTTATTCATTGTTACGTTTGTTTGAATAAATATGGATCGCAATCGACACGCTGCAGTTTGGTCCGACTCTCCTTCATCACAACTAGAAAGCCGTAACAATATAACTCGAACCCTTTATTTAACCAGGTATTTATATATATAACCCTTTATTTAACCAGGTATTTATATATATATAACCCTTTATTTAACCAGGTATTTATATATATAACTCTAACCCTTTATTTAACCAGGTATTTATATATATAACCCTTTATTTAACCAGGTATTTATATATATAACCCTAACCCTTTATTTAACCAGGTATTTATATATATAACTCTAATCCTGTATTTAACCAGGTATTTATATATATAACTCTAACCCTTTATTTAACCAGGTATTTATATATATAACCCTAACCCTTTATTTAACCAGGTATTTATATATATAACCCTTTATTTAACCAGGTATTTATATATATAACCCTAACCCTTTATTTAACCAGGTATTTATATATATAACCCTAACCCTTTATTTAACCAGGTATTTATATATATAACCCTTTATTTAACCAGGTATTTATATATATATATAACTCTAACCCTTTATTTAACCAGGTATTTATATATATAACCCTGTATTTAACCAGGTATTTATATATATAACTATAACCCTTTATTTAACCAGGTATTTATATATATTACTCTAACCCTTTATTTAACCAGGTTGGCCAGTTGAACAAGTTCTCATTTGCAACTGCGACCTGGTCAAGATAAAGCAAAGCAGTTAGACACAAACAACAACACAGAGTTACACATGGAGTAAAACAAACCTACAGTCAATAACACAATAGAAAGTCTATATACAGTGTGTCCAAATGAGGTAAGATTAGGGAGGTAAGGCAATAAATAGGCCATGGTGGCGAAATAATTACAATATAGCAATCAAACACTGGCGTGATAGATGTGCAGAAGATGAGTGGTTAAGTAGAGATACTGGGGGGCAAAGGAGCAAAATAAATAAAATAAATAACAGTATGGGGATGAGGTAGTTGATGGGCTATTTACAGATGGGCTATGCACAGGTGCAATGATCTGTGAGCTGCTCTGACAGCTGGTGCTTAAAGCTAGTGAGGGAGATATGAGTCTCCAGCTTCAGTGATTTTTGCAGTTCGTTCCAGTCAGTGGCAGCAGAGAACTGGAAGGAAAGGCGGCCGAATGAGGAATTGGCTTTGGGGGTGACCAGTGAAATATACCTACTGGAGAGCGTGCTACGCATATACTGTACATGTAGCCCATAGCTTTGCTTTAGCTAGTGCTTCTACATCTGCATTGCTTGCTGTTTGGGGTTTTAGGCTGGGGGTTTCTGTATAAGCACTTTGTGACATCTGTTGATTTGATTTGTATAAATGTTTATCGGTAGGCCTATTTGGTCATAATGGTCTCATGTTAAGCCTAAAATTTCACGAAGCTACAGTATAGATGGTATTGCACTGCTAACATTTAGACTTCTGGCTAGTGGCAATAATGTAATTGCTGGTTCAGTAATTGAAGTTAGAAAATTCCAACCAACTGATAGCCTACCTGAACCTGCATGTCATGAGCCATCTCTGCACTCTCTCCCAGCTTGGATAGAAAGTTGTTGTGCGTAAAACCAGCCTATCAATAGCAAATAATACAGTCAGCCCACCCTCAAATCACTAGTTTACTAGGGATTATTTCATTATGCAGTGTAGCCTACTACCTATAGCCATCTACATCATTAAGCTGCTATTTATAAACTTTTAATCCAAATGACACATCAAATAGCCTAACAATTATACTTAAGTATTCGTTGCTGCGTCTCTGTGTCTTTTTCTCTTGCTTTCTCTGTGTCTGCTTGTCTCTCTCTTGTTTTCTACATGTAAGGACCGACACTGGAGAAGAGAAGTACAAGGAGCGAACATTTAAAGGAATAAAGAAAATCAAACAAAACAAGAACAGCGTCTGGAGGGGGGAGGGAACAAAACAACAATGAAGATGACACGGGATCAAACTGTGGAACAGACAGATATAGAGGCGGAAATCAACAAACTGAAGGAGTCCAGGTGAGTCCAATGCGTGTAATGATGGTGACAGGTGTACGTAATGATGGGCAGCCTGGCGCTCTCGAGCAACAGAGAGGGGAAGCGGGAGCAGGTGTGATACTACATAGAGGGCTATAGTAGCTATAGTATGATACTGCTTGTCTCTCTCTCTCTTGTTTTCTACATAGAGGGCTATAGTAGCTACAGTATGCTACTGCTTGTGTCACGCCCTGACCATAGAGAGCCCTGGGGGTTCACTATGATGCAATAGGTCAGAGCGTGACTAGGGGGGTGTTCTAGTCTTGAGCGTGTCATCAGTCCAGTGCCACCTGTGCCGGCTCCCAGCACTCGTCCACCAGTGCGTGTGTACAGCCCAGAACCTCCAGTGACGGTCAACGGTCCGGAGTTTCCAGTGACAGTCAATGGTTCGGAGCCTACAGTGACGGTCTACAGCCCAGAACCTCCAGTGACGGTCAACGGTCTGGAGCCTCCAGTGACGGTCAACGGTTCGGAACCTCCAGTGATGGTCAATGTTTCGGAACCTCCAGTGACGGTCAACGGTTCAGAACCTCCAGTGACGGTCAACGGTCTGGAACCTCCAGTGATGGTCAACGGTCTGGAACTTCAGTGACGGTCAACGTTTCGGAACCTCCAGTGACGGTCAACGGTTCAGAGCCTCCAGTAACGGTCAACGGTTCGGAACCTCCAGTGACGGTCAACGGTCTGGAGCCTCCAGTGACGGTCAACGGTTCAGAGCCTCCAGTGACAGTCAACGGTTCGGGAACCTCCAGTGATGGTCAACGATCCGGAACCTCCAGTGACGGTCTACAGCCCAGAACCTCCAGTGACGGTCAACGGTTCGGAGCCTCCAGTGACGGTCAACGGTTCGGAGCCTCCAGTGACTGTCTACGGTTTGGAACCTCCAGTGACGGTCAACGGTTGAGAGCCTCCAGTGGCGGTCTACAGCCCAGAACCTCCAGTGATGGTCAACGGTCTGGAGCCTCCAGTGACGGTCAACGGTCTGGAGCCTCCAGTGACGGTCAACGGTCTGGAACCTCCAGTGACGGTCAACGGTCTGGAACTTCCAGTGAAGGTCAACGGTCTGGAACCTCCAATGATGGTCAACGGTTCAGCGCCTCCAGTGATGGTCAACGGTCTGGAACCTCCAGTGATGGTCAACGGTTCAGTGCCTCCAGTGACGGTCAACGGTTCGGAACCTCCAATGACGGTCAACGGTCTGGAACCTCCAGTGACGGTCAACGGTTCAGAGCCTCCAGTGGCGGTCTACAGCCCAGAACCTCCAGTGACGGTCAACGGTCTGGAGTCTCCAGTGACGGTCAATGGTCTGGAACCTCCAGTGATGGTCAACAGTCTGGAACTTCCAGTGAAGGTCAACGGTCTGGAACCTCCAGTGACGGTCAACGGTTCAGAACCTCCAGTGATGGTCAACGGTCTGGAACCTCCAGTGATGGTCAACGGTTCAGAGCCTCCAGTGACGGTCAACGGTTCGGAATCTCCAATGACGGTCAACGGTTCAGAACCTCCAATGACGGTCAACGGTCTGGAACCTCCAGTGACGGTCAACGGTTCAGAGCCTCCAGTGACGGTCAACTGTTCGGAACCTCCAGTGACGGTCAACGGTTCAGAGCCTCCAGTGACGGTCAACGGTTTCGAACCTCCAGTGACAGTCAACGGTCTGGAACCTCCAGTGATGGTCAACGGTCTGGAACCTCCAGTGACGGTCAATGGTCTGGAACATCCAGTGACGGTCAACGGTTCAGAGCCTCCAGTGATGGTCAACGGTTCGGAACCTCCAGTGACGGTCAACGGTCTGGAGCCTCCAGTGATGGTCAACGGTTCGGAACCTCCAGTGACGGTCAACGGTCTGGAACCTCCAGTGACGGTCAACGGTCTGGAACCTCCAGTGATGGTCAACGGTCTGGAACCTCCAGTGATGGTCAATGGTCTGGAACCTCCAGTGATGGTCAACGGTCTGGAACCTCCAGTGACGGTCAACGGTCTGGAACTTCCAGTGAAGGTCAACGGTCTGGAACCTCCAGTGACGGTCAACGGTTCAGCGCCTCCAGTGATGGTCAACGGTCTGGAACTTCCAGTGAAGGTCAACGGTCTGGAACCTCCAGTGACGGTCAATGGTTCAGCGCCTCCAGTGATGGTCAACGGTCTGGAACCTCCAGTGATGGTCAACGGTTCAGAGCCTCCAGTGACGGTCAACGGTTCGGAACGGTCAACGGTCTGGAGCCTCCAGTGACGGTCAACGGTCTGGAACCTCCAGTGACGGTCAACAGTCTGGAACTTCCAGTGAAGGTCAACGGTCTGGAACCTCCAGTGACGGTCAATGGTCTGGAACATCCAGTGACGGTCAACGGTTCAGAGCCTCCAGTGACGGTCAATGGTCTGGAACCTCCAGTGACGGTCAACGGTCTGGAACCTCCAGTGATGGTCAACGGTCTGGAACCTCCAGTGACGGTCAATGGTCTGGAACATCCAGTGACGGTCAACGGTTCAGAGCCTCCAGTGACGGTCAACGGTTCGGGAACCTCCAGTGACGGTCAACGGTCTGGAGCCTCCAGTGATGGTCAACGGTTCGGAACCTCCAGTGACGGTCAACGGTCTGGAACCTCCAGTGACGGTCAACGGTCTGGAACCTCCAGTGATGGTCAACGGTCTGGAACCTCCAGTGATGGTCAATGGTCTGGAACCTCCAGTGATGGTCAACGGTCTGGAACCTCCAGTGACGGTCAACGGTCTGGAACTTCCAGTGAAGGTCAACGGTCTGGAACCTCCAGTGACGGTCAACGGTTCAGCGCCTCCAGTGATGGTCAACGGTCTGGAACTTCCAGTGAAGGTCAACGGTCTGGAACCTCCAGTGACGGTCAACGGTTCAGCGCCTCCAGTGATGGTCAACGGTCTGGAACCTCCAGTGATGGTCAACGGTTCAGAGCCTCCAGTGACGGTCAACGGTTCGGAACGGTCAACGGTCTGGAGCCTCCAGTGATGGTCAACGGTCTGGAACTTCCAGTGAAGGTCAACGGTCTGGAACCTCCAGTGACGGTCAACGGTTCAGAACCTCCAGTGATGGTCAACGGTCTGGAACCTCCAGTGATGGTCAACGGTTCAGAGCCTCCAGTGACGGTCAAATGTTCGGAATCTCCAATGACGTTCAACGGTTCAGAACCTCCAATGACGGTCAACGGTCTGGAACCTCCAGTGACGGTCAACGGTTCAGAGCCTCCAGTGACGGTCAACTGTTCGGAACCTCCAGTGACGGTCAACGGTTCAGAGCCTCCAGTAACGGTCAACGGTTTCGAACCTCCAGTAACGGTCAACGGTCTGGAGCCTCCAGTGACGGTCAACGGTCTGGAACCTCCAGTGACGGTCAACGGTCTGGAACCTCCAGTGATGGTCAATGGTCTGGAACCTCCAGTGACGGTCAATGGTCTGGAACATCCAGAGACGGTCAACGGTCTGGAGCCTCCAGTGACGGTCAACGGTCTGGAACCTCCAGTGACGGTCAACGGTCTGGAACCTCCAGTGATGGTCAATGGTCTGGAACCTCCAGTGACGGTCAATGGTCTGGAACATCCAGAGACGGTCAACGGTTCAGAGCCTCCAGTGACGGTCAACGGTTCGGAACCTCCAGTGACGGTCAATGGTCTGGAGCCTCCAGTGATGGTCAACGGTTCGGAACCTCCAGTGATGGTCAATGGTCTGGAACCTCCAGTGATGGTCAACGGTCTGGAACCTCCAGTGATGGTCAACGGTTCGGAACCTCCAGCGATGGTCAACGGTCTGGAACCTCCAGCGATGGTCAGATGGCGTAGCAGTAAGTCGTCCTGTCGTGTCGTGTCCCTGTATATTTTGTTTATATTTTGTTTATTCTTCGTTTTTTTTACATATTTTTCGTTTTTTACATAGCTATCCCTTTAAAAACATTTTGCTAAACCTAAGCTTCCAAATACGCTGGATCTTCACAACTAGCTATCTAGCTAAACCGCAACCCTGGACCCTGGACGATTACCCCTGGCTAGCGTTTCCACCCACTTAGCTTGAAGCTAGCCCGGCCTGCGCTACCACCGTAGCATACTCCTGAGCTACAATACCCGGGCCCACGACCGGTCTATCGATGTCACCGCATGAAGAGGAATAAACAGACTCACCCCATCGCGACGTCCCCCAAAGGCTAACTCTCTAGCCCTCGCTATCTCCCTGCTTGCTAATTCGGCCTGCTAACTGCTAGCTTGTCCAGCTCCGGTCCGCTAACTGCTACCTTGTCTAGCCCGGGCCTACAAACTGTTAGCTTGTTAGCACAGGCCTGCTAACCGCCTGAATCGCCGCGTCCCAAACGCCCACCGGACCCATATTTACTTTCTATCTCTTTTGACTTTTAATTTGTTTATACCTTCCGGAAACCTGCCTCACCCAATGTGACACGGAATCGCTATTATTTTTTATTTATTTTTAGAACACACTCAAGAACCTCCAGAAGCTAACCAGCTAACTAGCTACAAGCTATTCAGTCATTGTTCGTTTTTTTAACCTGGATAACACTCGCCAGTCCAGCTTCCCTTCCCCATCAACCGCTGCCCCCTGGACACTGATCTCTTGGCTACATAGCTGATGCACGCTGGACTGTCCATAAATCACGGTACTCCATTCTGCTTGTTTGTTTTATCTGTTGGCCCCGTTGCCTAGTCTACGCCATTTTACCTGCTGTTGTTGTGCTAGCTGATTAGCTGTTGTCTCACCTACTGTTTTAGCTAGCTTTCCCAATTCAACACCTGTGATTACTGTATGCCTCGCTGTATGTCTCTCTCAAATGTCAATATGCCTTGTATACTGTTGTTCAGGTTAGTTATCATTGTTTTAGTTCACAATGGAGCCCCTAGTTCCACTCTTCATACCCCTGATAACTCCTTTGTCCCACCTCCCACACATGCGGTGACCTCACCCATTACTACCAGCATGTCCAGAGATACAACCTCTCTCATCATCACCCAGTGCCTGGGCTTACCTCCGCTGTACCCGCACCCCACCATACCCCTGTCTGCGCATTATGCCCTGAATATATTCTACCATGCCCAGAAACCTGCTCCTCTTATTCTCTGTCCCCAACGCTCTAGGCGACCAGTTTTGATAGCCTTTAGCCGCACCCTCATACTACTCCTTCTCTGTTCCGCGGGTGATGTGGAGGTAAACCCAGGCCCTGCATGTCCCCAGGCACCCTCATTTGTTGACTTCTGTGTTCGAAAAAGCCTTGGTTTCATGCATGTCAACATCAGAAGCCTCCTCCCTAAGTTTGTCTTACTCACTGCTTTAGCACACTCTGCTAACCCTGATGTCCTTGCTGTGTCTGAATCCTGGCTCAGGAAGGCCACCAAAAATTCAGAGATTTCCATACCCAACTATAACATCTTCCGTCAAGATAGAACTGCCAAAGGGGGAGGAGTTGCAGTTTACTGCAGAGATGGCCTGCAAAGTAATGTCATACTTTCCAGGTCCATACCCAAACAGTTCGAACTACTAATTTTGAAAATTACTCTCTCCAGAAATAAGTCTCTCACGGTTGCCGCCTGCTACCGACCCCCCTCAGCTCCCAGCTGTGCCCTGGACACCATTTGTGAATTGATCGCCCCCCATCTAGCTTCAGAGTTTGTTCTGTTAGGTGACCTAAACTGGGATATGCTTAACACCCCGCCAGTCCTACAATCTAAGCTAGATGCCCTCAATCTCACACAAATCATCAAGGAACCCACCAGGTACAACCCTAACTCTGTAAACAAGGGCACCCTCATAGACGTCATCCTGACCAACTGGCCCTCCAAATACACCTCCGCTGTCTTCAACCAGGATCTCAGCGATCACTGCCTCATTGCCTGTATCCGCTACGGAGCCGCAGTCAAACGACCACCCCTCATCACTGTCAAACGCTCCCTAAAACACTTCTGTGAGCAGGCCTTTCTAATCGACCTGGCCCGGGTATCCTGGAAGGACATTGACCTCATCCCGTCAGTTGAGGATGCCTGGTCATTCTTTAAAAGTAACTTCCTCACCATTTTAGATAAGCATGCTCCGTTCAAAAAATGCAGAACTAAGAACAGATACAGCCCTTGGTTCACCCCAGACCTGACTGCCCTCGACCAGCACAAAAACATCCTGTGGCGGACTGCAATAGCATCGAATAGTCCCCGTGATATGCAACTGTTCAGGGAAGTCCGGAACCAATACACGCAGTCAGTCAGGAAAGCTAAGGCCAGCTTCTTCAGGCAGAAGTTTGCATCATGTAGCTCCAACTCCAAAAAGTTCTGGGACACTGTGAAGTCCATGGAGAACAAGAGCACCTCCTCCCAGCTGCCCACTGCACTGAGGCTAGGTAACACGGTCACCACTGATAAATCCATGATTATCGAAAACTTCAATAAGCATTTCTCAACGGCTGGCCATGCCTTCCGCCTGGCTACTTCAACCTCGGCCAACAGCTCCGCCCCCCCCGCAGCTCCTCGCCCAAGCCTCTCCAGGTTCTCCTTTACCCAAATCCAGATAGCAGATGTTCTGAAAGAGCTGCAAAACCTGGACCCGTACAAATCAGCTGGGCTTGACAATCTGGACCCTCTATTTCTGAAACTATCTGCCACCATTGTCGCAACCCCTATTACCAGCCTGTTCAACCTCTCTTTCATCTCGTCTGAGATCCCCAAGGATTGGAAAGCTGCCGCAGTCATCCCCCTCTTCAAAGGGGGAGACACCCTGGACCCAAACTGTTACAGACCTATATCCATCCTGCCCTGCCTATCTAAGGTCTTCGAAAGCCAAGTCAACAAACAGGTCACTGACCATCTCGAATCCCACCGTACCTTCTCCGCTGTGCAATCTGGTTTCCGAGCCGGTCATGGGTGCACCTCAGCCACACTCAAGGTACTAAACGACATCATAACCGCCATCGATAAAAGACAGTACTGTGCAGCCGTCTTCATCGACCTCGCCAAGGCTTTCGACTCTGTCAATCACCATATTCTTATCGGCAGACTCAGTAGCCTCGGTTTTTCGGATGACTGCCTTGCCTGGTTCACCAATTACTTTGCAGACAGAGTTCAGTGTGTCAAATCGGAGGGCATGCTGTCCGGTCCTCTGGCAGTCTCTATGGGGGTGCCACAGGGTTCAATTCTCGGGCCGACTCTTTTCTCTGTGTATATCAATGATGTTGCTCTTGCTGCGGGCGATTCCCTGATCCACCTCTACGCAGACGACACCATTCTATATACTTTCGGCCAGTCTTTGGACACTGTGCTATCTAACCTCCAAACAAGCTTCAATGCCATACAACACTCCTTCCGTGGCCTCCAACTGCTCTTAAACGCTAGTAAAACCAAATGCATGCTTTTCAACCGGTCGCTGCCTGCACCTGCATGCCCGACTAGCATCACCACCCTGGATGGTTCCGACCTAGAATATGTGGACGTCTATAAGTACCTAGGTGTCTGGCTAGACTGCAAACTCTCCTTCCAGACTCATATCAAACATCTCCAATCGAAAATCAAATCAAGAGTCGGCTTTCTATTCCGCAACAAAGCCTCCTTCACTCATGCCGCCAAGCTTACCCTAGTAAAACTGACTATCCTACCGATCCTCGACTTCGGCGATGTCATCTACAAAATGGCTTCCAACACTCTACTCAGCAAACTGGATGCAGTCTATCACAGTGCCATCCGTTTTGTCACTAAAGCACCTTATACTACCCACCACTGCGACTTGTATGCTCTAGTCGGCTGGCCCTCGCTACATATTCGTCGCCAGACCCACTGGCTCCAGGTCATCTACAAGTCTATGCTAGGTAAAGCTCCGCCTTATCTCAGCTCACTGGTCACGATGGCAACACCCATCCGTAGCACGCGCTCCAGCAGGTGTATCTCACTGATCATCCCTAAAGCCAACACCTCATTTGGCCGCCTTTCGTTCCAGTACTCTGCTGCCTGTGACTGGAACGAATTGCAAAAATCGCTGAAGTTGGAGACTTTTATCTCCCTCACCAACTTCAAACATCAGCTATCTGAGCAGCTAACCGATCGCTGCAGCTGTACATAGTCTATTGGTAAATAGCCCACCCTTTTCACCTACCTCATCCCCGTACTGTTTCTATTTATTTACTTTTCTGCTCTTCTGCACACCAATATCTCTACCTGTACATGACCATCTGATCGTTTATCACTCCAGTGTTAATCTGCAAAATTGTAATTATTTGCCTACCTCCTCATGCCTTTTGCACACATTGTATATAGACCCCCCCTTCGTTTTCTACTGTGTTATTGACTTGTTAATTGTTTACTCCATGTGTAACTCTTTGTTGTATGCTCACACTGCTATGCTTTATCTTGGCCAGGTCGCAGTTGCAAATGAGAACTTGTTCTCAACTAGCCTACCTGGTTAAATAAAGGTGTTCTCAACTAGCCTACCTGGTTAAATAAAGGTGTTCTCAACTAGCCTACCTGGTTAAATAAAGGTGTTCTCAACTAGCCTACCTGGTTAAATAAAGGTGAAATAAAAAATAAAAAAAAAGGTCAACGGTCTGGAACCTCCAGTGATGGTCAACGGTCCGGGTGGGGGGGGGGGGTGGTACTGTCACGCCCTGACCATAGAGAGCCCTTGCTATTTTGTGTGTAAATGTTTTCACCACGGCCTGTAGGCCTGGTATTGACATCCCAGACATTCTTTCCTGAGACATTGTGCATTAGATGTCCATTGCAACTGTAAATTTCGGTGTTCCTCAAGGTTCCGTTTTAGGACCACTATTGTTTTCACTATATATTTTACCTCTTGGGGATGTTATTCGAAAACATAATGTTAACTTTCACTGCTATGCGGATGACACACAGCTGTACATTTCAATGAAACATGGTGAAGCCCCAAAATTGCCCTTGCTAGAAGCATGTGTTTCAGACATAAGGAAGTGGATGGCTGCAAACTTTCTACTTTTAAACTCGGACAAAACAGAGATGCTTGTTCTAGGTCCCAAGAAACAAAGAGATCTTCTGTTGAATCTGACAATTAATCTTAATGGTTGTACAGTCGTCTCAAATAAAACTGTGAAGGACCTCAGCGTTACTCTGGACCCTGATCTCTCTTTTCAAGACCATTTCAAGGACAGCTTTTTTCCATCTACGTAACATTGCGAAAATCAGAAACTTTCTGTCCAAACATGATGCAAAAAAATTAATCCATGCTTTTGTCACTTCTAGGTTAGACTACTGCAATGCTCTACTTTCCAGCTACCCGGATAAAGCACTAAATAAACTTCAGTTGGTGCTAAATATGGCTGCTAGAATCCTGACTAGAACCAAAAAATTTGATCATATTACAGTGCTAGCCTCTCTACACTGGCTTCCTGTCAAAGCAAGGGCTGATTTCAAGGTTTTACTGCTAACCTACAAAGCATTACATGGGCTTGCTCCTACCTATCTCTCTGATTTGGTCCTGCCGTACATACCTACACGTACGCTACGGTCACAAGACGCAGGCCTCCTAATTGTCCCTAGAATTTCTAAGCAAACAGCTGGAGGCAGGGCTTTCTCCTACCCATGTCAGAGACGCAAACTCGGTCTCAACCTTTAAGTCTTTACTGAAGACTCATCTCTTCAGTGGGTCATATGATTGAGTGTAGTCTGGCCCAGGAGTGGGAAGGTGAACGGAAAGGCTCTGGAGCAACGAACCGCCCTTGCTGTCTCTGCCTGGCCGGTTCCCCTCTTTCCACTGGGATTCTCTGCCTCTAACCCTATTACAGGGGCTGAGTCACTGGCTTACTGGGGCTCTCTCATGCCGTCCCTGGAAGGGGTGCGTCACCTGAGTGGGTTGATTCACTGATGTGGTCATCCTGTCTGGGTTGGCTCCCCCCCTTGGGTTGTGCCATGGCGGAGATCTTTGTGGGCTATACTCAGCCTTGTCTCAGGATGGTAAGTTGGTGGTTGAAAATATCCCTCTAGTGGTGTGGGGGCTGTGCTTTGGAAAAGTGGGTGGGGTTATATCCTTCCTGTTTGGCCCTGTCCGGGGGTGTCCTCGGATGGGGCCACAGTGTCTCCTGACAGTGTCTCACCTCCTGTCTCAGCCTCCAGTATTTATGCTGCAGTAGTTTATGTGTCAGGGGGCTAGGGTCAGTTTGTTATATCTGGAGTACTTCTCCTGTCCTATTCGGTGTCCTGTGTGAATCTAAGTGTGCGTTCTCTAATTCTCTCCTTCTCTCTTTCTTTCTCTCTCTCGGAGGACCTGAGCCCTAGGACCATGCCCCAGGACTACCTGACATGATGACTCCTTGCTGTCCCCAGTCCACCTGGCCGTGCTGCTGCTCCAGTTTCAACTGTTCTGCCTTATTATTATTCGAACATGCTGGTCATTTATGAACATTTGAACATCTTGGCCATGTTCTGTTATAATCTCCACCCGGCACAGCCAGAAGAGGACTGGCCACCCCACATATGCTCTCTCTAATTCTCTCTTTCTTTCTCTCTCTCGGAGGACCTGAGCCCTAGGACCATGCCCCAGGACTACCTGACATGATGACCCCTTGCTGTCCCCAGTCCATCTGACCGTGCTGCTGCTCCAGTTTCAACTGTTCTGCCTTATTATTATACGACCATGCTGGTCATTTATGAACATTTGAACATCTTGGCCATGTTCTGTTATAATCTCCACCCGGCACAGCCAGAAGAGGACTGGCCACCCCACATAGCCTGGTTCCTCTCTAGGTTTCTTCCTAGGTTTTGGCCTTTCTAGGGAGTTTTTCCTAGCCACCGTGCTTCTACACCTGCATTGCTTGCTGTTTGGGGTTTTAGGCTGGGTTTCTGTACAGCACTTTGAGATATCAGCTGATGTACGAAGGGCTATATAAATAAATTTGATTTGATTTGATTTGGTTGCGCTACACACAATTTAAACGTAGTCTTGAATGATGCATGCCAAGTTATACCAGAGACAAGGGACCGTTGATTTTGCAACAGCACAACTCAAACGCCGGTTCACCAGTATGAACGAAATCGCAAACCAACCACTTTTTTTGTTTGTTTGAGCCCTCAAAGAACTGTCGTTGCTAAATATGATAAATATGTTGCATCTGCCAAGTTGTCTTCTTTCCAGGAGGGAGGTAGAGGCAGGGGGGAGGAGGGAGTTAGAGGCAGGGGAGGAGGAGGAGGAGGGAGGTAGAGGCAGGGGGGATGAGTGAGGTAGAGGCAGGGGAGGAGGAGGGAGGTAGAGGCAGGGGAGGAGGAGGGAGGTAGAGGCAGGGGAGGAGGAGGGAGGTAGAGGCAGGGGAGGAGGGAGGTAGAGGCAGGGGAGGAGGAGGGAGGTAGAGGCAGGGGAGGAAGAGTGAGATAGAGGCAAGGGAGGAGGAGTGAGGTAGAGGCAGGGGAGGAGGAGGGAGGTAGAGGCAGGGGAGGAGGAGGGAGGTAGAGGCAGGGGAGGAGCAGGGAGGTAGAGTCAGGGGAGGAGGAGTGAGGTAGAGTCAGGGGAGGAGGAGGGAGGTAGAGGCAGGGGAGGAGGGAGGTAGAGGCAGGGGAGGAGGGAGGTAGAGGCAGGGGAGGAGGAGTGAGGTAGAGGCAGGGGAAGGAGGGGAAGGAGGGAGGTAGAGGCAGGTTAGGAGGAGGGAGGTAGAGGCAGGGGAAGGAGGGAGGTAGAGGCAGGTTAGGAGGAGGGAGGTAGAGGCAGGGGAAGGAGGGAGGTAGAGGCAGGTTAGGAGGAGGGAGGTAGAGGCAGGGGAGGAGGAGGGAGGTAGAGGCAGGGGAGGAGGAGTGAGGTAGAGGCAGGGGAAGGAGGGAGGTAGAGGCAAGGGAGGTAGAGGCAGGGGGGAGGAGTGAGGTAGAGGCAGGGGAGGAGGTGGGAGGTAAAGGCAGGGGAGGAGGAGTAAGGTAGAGGCAGGAGGAGGAGGGAGGTAGAGGCAGGGGAGGAGGAGTGAAGTAGAGGCAGGGGAGGAGGAGGGAGGTAGAGGCAGGGGAGGAGGAGGGAGGTAGAGGCAGGGGAGGAGGAGGGAGGTAGAGGCAGGGGAGGACATAACAGACATTTGAAGCTCTGCTTCTATCTCCTAAGACATAACAGATATTTGAAGCTCTGCTCCTATCTCCTAAGACATAACAGATATTTGAAGCTCTGCTCCTATCTCCTAAGACATAACAGATATTTGAAGCTCTGCTCCTATCTCCTAAGACATAACAGATATTTGAAGCTCTGCTCCTATCTCCTAAGACATAACAGACATGGAAGCTCTAGTTCCTAACCAACTTTGCGGTATTTCGATTTTTAAGTGTTATTTCTTACATTATTCTCCCAGAGCGTTGTGTGTTATTACATACATTATTATCCCAGAGCGTTGTGTGTTATTACATACATTATTCTCCCAGAGCGTTGTGTGTGTTATTACATACATTATTATCCCAGAGCGTTGTGTGTGTTATTACATACATTATTATCCCAGAGTGTTGTGTGTGTTATTACATACATTATTATCCCAGAGCATTGTGTGTTATTACATACATTATTATCCCAGAGCGTTGTGTGTTATTACATACATTATTATCCTAGAGCGTTGTGTGTGTTATCCCATACATTATTATCCCAGAGCGTTGTGTGTGTTATTACATACATTATTATCCCAGAGCATTGTGTGTTATTACATACATTATTATCCCAGAGCGTTGTGTGTTATTACATACATTATTATCCTAGAGCGTTGTGTGTGTTATCCCATACATTATTCTCCCAGAGCGTTGTGTGTGTTATTACATACATTATTATCCCAGAGCGTTGTGTGTGTTATTACATACATTATTATCCCAGAGTGTTGTGTGTGTTATTACATACATTATTATCCCAGAGCATTGTGTGTTATTACATACATTATTATCCCAGAGCGTTGTGTGTTATTACATACATTATTATCCTAGAGCGTTGTGTGTGTTATCCCATACATTATTATCCCAGAGCGTTGTGTGTTATTACATACATTATTATCCCAGAGCGTTGTGTGTTATTACATACATTATCATCCCAGAGTGTTATGTGTTATTACATACATTATCATCCCAGAGCGTTGTGTGTTATTACATACATTATTATCCCAGAGCGTTGTGTGTGTTATTGCATACATTATTATCCCAGAGTGTTGTGTGTTATTACATACATTATTATCCCAGAGCATTGTGTGTGTTATTCCATACATTATTATCCCAGAGCGTTGTGTGTTATTACATACATTATTATCCCAGAGCATTGTGTGTGTTATTCCATACATTATTATCCCAGAGCGTTGTGTGTTATTACATACATTATTATCCCAGGAAAGAGTTTTTGATATCAAAGCGGCGGTACCAGCATTCTGACAAGAAATACAACTTTCCTGAATTGGATCCTTCGTTTGTTAAATTCTACTAACTGTTATCAGAATCACAGAATACTTTTCCCCTTTCACTGTCAGTGAATATAGTGAACGATAACTTGGTCTCGTGTCTTTGGCTGTGCCGGATTAAGTGATAAGAAATCTATAAAATCCTTTCTCTGTAATTAATATCACCTGATTGAGCTAATCATGTAAATGTAATTAACTAGAGAGTCGGGCAACACAAAATAATATTTATAGAGCTGTTATCTTCCGAATAAACTCTTAAAGACCTAGTAATATTTATAGAGCTGTTATCTTCCGAATAAACTCTTAAAGACCTGGTAATATTTATAGAGCTGTTATCTTCCGAATAAACTCTTAAAGACCTGGTAATATTTATAGAGCTGTTATCTTCCGAATAAACTCTTAAAGACCTAGTAATATTTATAGAGCTGTTATCTTCCAAATAAACTCTTAAAGACCTGGTAATATTTTACATCAATAGCAGTCAATATTAATCGTCGCCTTAATTCAGTCTCATCTGAAAGTTGTAAATTCTTGGTTATCTGCACGAACCCTGGTAGGTTGGTGGTAGATGGAAGGCCGTGTTGCCCAACCGAGTCCTTTGTCCTTTGAAGAATGTCTCTGGTGGTAAATTGAATACGTTGTAGTAACGTCGTTGTGTGGTAGACGGGACACTCTGTCTGTTCTTTCCTAGCCCACGTTTGCAGCTGCTGTTGCTAACTTAACGGCTAGGAGGTATCACTTCTGTAGTGAATAAAAGTTCAAAGTTCATCCCATTCGCAACCAAAGCTCATGCTGAGTTTGGCTTAGTTCTGTAGTTGACAATTTGGTCCTTTTAACGCAGAGGCTGCAGACCTCATGTACATGGAACAGGACATTTTCGTCAAGGCTTTATATAGGAAGGGAGAGGAGGGCGTGTTTGAAAAGTTTTATAACCCGTGTCTCTTCACAGAGGAAGCTAAAATTACATTTAATCTCTTCACCAATAATTCTATTTTCAAACATTTAAATTGAACACCAATTCCATGTGAATCCGATAACTACAATGTGTAGACTTTCCTCTGTGGAGTTGGGGCAGCAGGTGGCCTAGCGGTTAAGAGCTTTGGGCCAGTAACCAAAAGGTAGCTGGTTCAAATCCCTGAGCAGACAAGGTGTAAAAATATGTTGTTCTGCACTGGAGCAAGGCGGTTAATTAACTCCCAACAAAAACTGCTCTGACGACGTGGATGCTGACTACGGCAGCCCCCCTCACCTCTGGTTCAGAGGGGTTTGGTTAAAAACATAGAAGACATATTTCAGTTGAATACATCCAGTTGTGAAACTGACTAGGTATCCCCCTTTCCCGAGATAGATAGAAAGAAGGGGATGGATTGGTCGATGGATAGATAGTGACTCACCATGACAGTGATGAAGGGGGTGGATTGGTCGATGGATAGATAGTGACTCACCATGGCACTGATGAAGGGGATGGATTGGTCGATGGATAGATAGTGACTCACCATGGCAGTGATGAAGGGGATGGATAGATAGATAGATAGATGGATGGATAGATACAGTAGATAGATAGATGGATGGATGGATGGATGGATGGATAGATAGATAGATAGATAGATAGATAGATAGATAGATAGATAGATAGATAGATAGATAGATAGATAGATAGATAGATAGACGGGGATGATTGGTCGATGGATAGATATTGACTCACCATGGCAGTGATGGCTGGTTTAGACACGCTCCTGATTCCTGTAGTCATGGCTACTTGAGGAGTCTGTTCTTTACCTAGAGAAAGAGCACCATCACATTGGTCAGATCATCTTTATTTATATCATCTTCCTCCTCCTCATCAACAATATCATGATCCTCCTCCTCCTCATCAACAAAATCACCATCATCCTCCTCGTCAACAATATCACCATCATCATCCTCCCCCTCGTCAACAATATCATCATCCTCCCCCTCGTCAACAATATCACCATCATCCTCCTCCTAGTCGTCAACAATATCACCATCATCATCCTCCTCCTCGTCAACAATATCACCGTCATCATCCTTCTCCTCATCAACAATATCACCATCCTCCTCCTCGTCAACAATATCACCGTCATCATCCTTCTCCTCATCAACAATATCACCGTCATCATCCTTCTCCTCCTCAACAATATCACCATCATCCTCCTCCTAGTCGTCAACAATATCACCATCATCATCCTTCTCCTCGTCAACAATATCACCATCATCATCCTCCTCCCCGTCAACAATATCACCATCATCATCCTCCTCCCCGTCAACAATATCACCATCATCATCCTCCTAGTCGTCAACAATATCACCATAATCATCCTCCTCGTCGTCAACAATATCACCATCCTCATCCTCGTCAACAATATCATCATCCTCCTCCTCGTCAACAATATCACCATAATCATTCTGCTCCTCGTCAACAATATCACCATCATCATCCTCCTCGTCAACAATATCATCATCATCCTCCTCCTCGTCAACAATATCACCATCCTCCTCCTCGTCAACAATATCACCGTCATCATCCTTCTCCTCATCAACAATATCACCATCCTCCTCCTCGTCAACAATATCACCGTCATCATCCTTCTCCTCATCAACAATATCACCATCATCATCCTCCTCCTCGTCAACAATATCACCATCATCATCCTCCTAGTCGTCAACAATATCACCATCATCATCCTCCTCCTCGTCAACAATATCACCGTCATCCTCTTCCTCCTCCTCAACAATATAACCATCATCCTCTTCCTCGTCAACAATATCACCGTCATCATCCTTCTCCTCATCAACAATATCACCATCATCATCCTCCTCCTCGTCAACAATATCACCATCATCATCCTCCTAGTCGTCAACAATATCACCATCATCATCCTCCTCCTCCTCAACAATATCACCGTCATCCTCCTCCTCCTCGTCAACAATATCACCATCATCATCCTTCTCGTCAACAATATCACCATAATCATCCTCCTCGTCGTCAACAATATCACCATCCTCCTCCTAGTCGTCAACAATATCACCATCATCATCCTCCTCGTCAACAATATCACCATAATCATCCTCCTCGTCGTCAACAATATCACCATCCTCCTCGTCGTCAACAATATCACCATCATCATCCTCATCAACAATATCATCATCCTCCTCCTCCTTGTCAACAATATCACCATCATCATCCTCGTCAACAATATCATCATCCTCCTCCTCGTCAACAATATCACCATAATCATTCTGCTCCTCGTCAACAATATCACCATCATCATCCTCCTCGTCAACAATATCATCATCATCCTCCTCCTCGTCAACAATATCACCGTCATCATCCTCCTCCTCGTCAACAATATCACCATCATCCTCCTCCTAGTCGTCAACAATATCACCATCATCCTCTTCCTCCTCCTCAACAATATAACCATCATCCTCCTCCTCGTCAACAATATCACCATCATCATCCTCCTCGTCGTCAACAATATCACCATCATCATCCTCCTCCTCGTCGTCAACAATATCACCATCATCATCCTCCTCCTCGTCGTCAACAATATCACCATCATCATCCTCCTCCTCCTCGTCAACAATATCACCATAATCATCCTCCTCCTCGTCAACAATATCACCGTCATCATCCTCCTAGTCGTCAACAATATCACCATAATCATTCTGCTCCTCGTCAACAATATCACCATCATCATCCTCCTCGTCAACAATATCATCATCATCCTCCTCCTCGTCAACAATATCACCATCCTCCTCCTCGTCAACAATATCACCGTCATCATCCTTCTCCTCATCAACAATATCACCATCATCATCCTCCTCCTCGTCAACAATATCACCGTCATCATCCTTCTCCTCATCAACAATATCACCATCCTCCTCCTCGTCAACAATATCACCATCCTCCTCCTCGTCAACAATATCACCATAATCATCCTTCTCCTCATCAACAATATCACCATCATCCTCCTCCTAGTCGTCAACAATATCACCATCCTCCTCCTCGTCAACAATATCACCGTCATCATCCTTCTCCTCATCAACAATATCACCATCATCCTCCTCCTAGTCGTCAACAATATCACCATCATCATCCTCCTCCTCGTCAACAATATCACCGTCATCATCCTTCTCCTCATCAACAATATCACCATCCTCCTCCTCGTCAACAATATCACCATCATCCTCCTCCTAGTCGTCAACAATATCACCATCATCATCCTCCTCCTCGTCAACAATATCACCATCATCCTCCTCCTCCTCGTCAACAATATCACCATCATCCTCTTCCTCCTCCTCAACAATATAACCATCATCCTCCTCCTCGTCAACAATATCACCATCATCCTCCTCCTCGTCGTCAACAATATCACCATCATCATCCTCCTCGTCAACAATATCACCATAATCATCCTCCTCGTCGTCAACAATATCACCATCCTCCTCCTCCTCGTCAACAATATCACCATCCTCCTCCTCCTCGTCAACAATATCATCATCCTCCTCCTCGTCAACAATATCATCATCATCCTCCTCCTCGTCAACAATATCACCATCCTCCTCCTCGTCAACAATATCACCGTCATCATCCTTCTCCTCATCAACAATATCACCATCCTCCTCCTCGTCAACAATATCACCGTCATCATCCTTCTCCTCATCAACAATATCACCATCCTCCTCCTCATCAACAATATCACCATCATCATCCTCCTCCTCGTCAACAATATCACCGTCATCATCCTTCTCCTCATCAACAATATCATCATCCTCCTCCTCGTCAACAATATCACCATCATCATCCTCCTCCTCGTCAACAATATCACCATCATTCTCTTCCTCCTCATCAACAATATAACCATCATCCTCCTCCTCCTCGTCAACAATATCACCATCCTCCTCCTCGTCAACAATATCACCATCATCATCCTTCTCCTCATCAACAATATCATCATCCTCCTCCTCGTCAAAAATATAACCATCATCATCCTCCTCATCAACAATATCACCATCATCATCATCCTCCTCATCAACAATATCACCATCATCCTCCTCATCAACAATATCACCATCATCATCCTCCTACTCCTCGTCAACAATATCACCATCATCATCATCCTCCTCATGAACAATATCACCATCATCATTGGGCAGGGGCAAAAGGTAGCCTAGAAGTTAGAGCATTGGGCCAGTAACCGAAAGGTCACTGGTTCGAATACAGTAATACAGTTTACTGTAGCAGGAATACTCCAACCACTTACTGTAGCAGGAATACTCCAACCATTTACTGTAGCCCCTGGGAATACTCCAACCATTTACTGTAGCCCTGGGAATACTCCAATCATTTACTGTAGCCCTGGGAATACTCCAACCATTTAATGTAGCCCCTGGGAATCCTCCAACCATTTACTGTAGCCAGTGGGAATACTCCAACCATTTACTGTAGCCCCTGGGAATACTCTAACCGTTTACTGTAGCCCTGGGAATACTACAACCATTTACTGTAGCCCTGGGAATACTCTAACCATTTACTCTAGCCACTGGGAATAATCCAACCATTTACTGTAGCCCCTGGGAGTACTCCAACCATTTACTGTAGCCCTGGGAATACTCTAACCATTTACTGTAGCCCTGGGAATACTCCATCCATTTACTGTAGCCCTTGGAATACCCCAACCATTTACTGTAGCCCTGGGAATACTCCAACCATTTACTGTAGCCCTGGGAATACTCCAACCATTTACTGTAGCCCTGGGAATACTCCAACCATTTACTGTATCCCCTGGGAATACTCTAACCATTTACTGTAGCCCCTGGGAATACTCTAACCATTTACTGTAGCCCTGGGAATACTCTAACCATTTACTGTAGCCTTGGGAATACTCTAACCATTTACTGTAGCCCTGGGAATACTCCATCCATTTACTGTAGCCCTTGGAATACTCCAACCATTTACTGTAGCCCTGGGAATACTCCAACCATTTACTGTAGCCCTGGGAATACTCCAACCATTTACTGTAGCCCTGGGAATACTCCAACCATTTACTGTATCCCCTGGGAATACTCTAACCATTTACTGTACCCCCTGGGAATACTCTAACCATTTACTGTAGCCCCTGGGAATACTCTAACCATTTACTGTAGCCCCTGGGAAACCTCTAACCATTTACTGTAGCCCCTGGGAATACTCCAACCATTTACTGTAGCCCCGGGGAATACTCCAACCATCTACTGTAGCCCTTGGAATACTCCAACCATTTACTGTAGCCCTGGGAATACTCTAACCATTTACTGTAGCCCTGGGAATACTCCAACCATTTACTGTAGCCCTGGGAATACTCTCACCATTTACTGTAGCCCCTGGGAATACTCCAACCATTTACTGTAGCCCCTGGGAATACTCAGGGGGTACCCTATTTGGTCAGGGGGTACCCTATTTGCCATTTGGGATGTAGCCATGATGTGTTCCAAGGAGCAGCTTGATCTATTGCCATGACTCCTATCCTCTTCATGTACTCCAGCATGTCAGTCTATAAGGTGTTTGTCATCCCACCACTGAAGCATTGTTTTACACAGACACACCTGTTGCCTATGACGCGTGCAAATACGTATTCCGTTATATTGTGTTTGACAAATAAACTTTGATATGGTCAGATTCAATCAAAAACACACTTTGGAAGAATCTCCCTATCGCTCATTACCTGATCACAGTACTTAGGTGAAAAGAGAAACCAGCACACTGCTCTTGCTACTATCACTGATGTTTATGATGAAAAGAGAAACCAACACACTGCCTCTGCTGGTATCACTGTTGTTTTCTATGAAAAGAGAAACCAGCACACTGTTCTTGCTAATGTCACTATTGACCTCTTGGAAGCTTTACGAGGTCGATACGTGAAGCTTCAATAAAACAATAGTGATACAAGCAAGTGCAGCGTGCTGGTTTCTTTTTTCAGCTAAATGATATCTTTCTGTTACCATGCACCTGCAACAAGATAGCTTGGATGTGTGAGTGCCTTTTTTGAATTTGGATCACAGTACTTTAAATGTGTTTCTTTTTTTTGGTATGGTGCAAGAACAAGGTAATTGTTTTCTGCAGCGTGGGTTTGATTGAATGTGTAATTCAAGCGACCTCCTGCAGTACCAAACTGAGGATGTTGGGGGCACCCTAGAGACAAATTTGGACACATCACTGTGCTTTACCTGCTCTGGGTGGGTCTAACTGGGATATTAGGCCCAATTAGGATATCATCCCCACACGCAAAATGCATGTGGAGGGTTTAGTCAAATAACCTATTTTCATTATGTTGTCAATTGAGTTAAAAACAAGATGGATGTCACAAAGGTATATAATCTGTTGTAGACAGCACCACCACAATCTGTTGTTGACAGCACCACCACAATCTGTTGTGAACAGCACCACTACAATCTGTTGTGAACAGCACCACTACAATCTGTTGAAGACAGCACCACCACAATCTGTTGTGAACAGCACCACTACAATCTGTTGTTGACAGCACCACCACAATCTGTTGTGAACAGCACCACTACAATCTGCTGTAGACAGCACCACCACAATCTGTTGTGAACAGCACCACCACAATCTGTTGTGAACAGCACCACTACAATCTGTTGTTGACAGCACCACCACAATCTGTTGTGAACAGCACATGAGGTGTGAAGTTAACTACAGTGTGTGTGACATTAATTACAGTGTGTGTGATGTTAGTTGAAGTGTGTGTGATGTTAGTTGAAGTGCTTGATGTTAATTGCAGTGTGTGGGACCTTATTTGCAGTGTGCGTGAGTGTAGTGGTAGAGTAGTGGAAGAGTAGAGTAGTGGTAGAGTAGAGTGGTGTTAGAGTAGTGATAGAGTAGTGGTAGAGTAGCGGTATAATAGTGGTAGAGTAGTGGTAGAGTAGAGTAGAGTAGTGGTAGAGTAGAGTAGTAGTAGGGTAGAGTAGTGGTATAGTAGTGGTAGAGGAGAGGTAGAGTAGTGATAGAGTAGAGTAGTGGTGGGGAAGAGAAGAGTCATTATAGAGATAGGGTAGGGTAGAGTTGATGTAGATTAGTGGTAGATTAGTAGTAGAGTATGATAGAGAAGAGGTAGAGTAGAGGTAGAGTAAAGGTAGTGATAGAGAATAGTGTTAGAGTAGTGATAGAGTAGAGTAGAGTTAGAGTAGTGGTAGAGTAGTGGTATTGTAGTGGTATAGGTATTGTAGTGGTAGAGTAGTGGTAGAGTAGTGGTATTATAGTGGTAGAGTAGTGTAAGAGTAGTGGTAGAGTGGTGGTAGAGTATAGAGTAGTGGTAGAGTAGTGTAAGAGTAGTGGTAGACTAGTGGTAGAGTAGGGTAGTAGTAGGGTAGAGTAGTGGTAGAGTAGTAGTAGGGTAGAGTAGTGGTAGAATAGTGGTAGAGGAGAGGTAGAGTAATGGTAGAGTAGTGGTAGAGTACTGATAGAGTAGAGTAGTGGTAGAGTAGTGATAGAGTAGTGGAAGGGAAGAGAAGAGTCGTTTTAGAGATAGTAGTCGTAGGGTAGTGGTAGAGTATGATAGAGAAGAGGTAGAGTAGAGGTAGAGTAGAGTAAAGGTAGTGATAGTAGAATAGTGATAGAGTAGTGATAGAGTAGAGTAGTGGTAGAGTAGAGTAGAGGTATTGTGGTGGTAGAGTAGAGGTATTGTAGTGGGACAGTAGAGGTAGAGTAGAGTAGTGGTATTGTAGTGGTAGAGAAGAGGTAGAGTAGAGTAGTGGTATTGTAGTGGTAGAGAAGAGGTAGAGTAGAGTAGTGGTATTGTAGTGGTAGAGTAGAGGTATTGTAGCTGTAGAGTAGAGGTAGAGTAGAGTAGTGGTATTGTAGTGGTAGAGTAGAGGTATTGTAGTGGTAGAGTAGAGGTATTGTGGTGGTAGAGTAGAGGTATAGTAGTTGTAGAGTAGTGTTAGAGTAGAGTAGTGGTATAGTGGTTGTGGAGTTAAGGTAGAGTGGTGGTAGAGTATAGAGTAGTGTTACGGTAGTGGTACAGTAGATTAATGGTATAGTAGTGGTATTGTGGTTGTAGAGTAGTGGTAGAGTAAAGTAGTGGTAGAGTAGTTGTAGAGTTGTTTTAGAGTAGATTAGTGGTAGGGGTAGAGTTAGTGTTTGTGTCCAGGTGGAGTAGATGAGTGAAGAGGTATAGTAGTGGTAGTGTAGAGTAGATTAGTGAAGAGGTATAGTAGTGGTAGTGTAGAGTAGATTAGTGAAGAGGTATAGTAGTGGTAGTGTAGAGTAGATTAGTGAAGAGGTATAGTAGTGGTAGTGTAGAGTAGATTAGTGAAGAGGTATAGTAGTGGTAGTGTAGAGTAGATTAGTGAAGAGGTATAGTAGTGGTAGTGTAGAGTAGATTAGTGAAGAGGTATAGTAGTGGTAGTGTAGAGTAGATTAGTGAAGAGGTATAGTAGTGGTAGTGTAGAGTAGATTAGTGAAGAGGTATAGTAGTGGTAGTGTAGAGTAGATTAGTGAAGAGGTATAGTAGTGGTAGTGTAGAGTAGATTAGTGAAGAGGTATAGTAGTGGTAGTGTAGAGTAGATTAGTGAAGAGGTATAGTAGTGGTAGTGTAGAGTAGATTAGTGAAGAGGTATAGTAGTGGTAGTGTAGAGTAGATTAGTGAAGAGGTATAGTAGTGGTAGTGTAGAGTAGATTAGTGAAGAGGTATAGTAGTGGTAGTGTAGAGTAGATTAGTGAAGAGGTATAGTAGTGGTAGTGTAGAGTAGATTAGTGAAGAGGTATAGTAGTGGTAGTGTAGAGTAGATTAGTGAAGAGGTATAGTAGTGGTAGTGTAGAGTAGATTAGTGAAGAGGTATAGTAGTGGTAGTGTAGAGTAGATGTTTATTTTATTTTACTTTTATTTAACTAGGCAAATCAGTTACTTAAGAGTAGTTGAAAAGTAGTGTTAGAGGAGTGCTAGAGTAGTGGTAGAGTAGTGGTTGTGGTTGAGTAGAGTACTGGTAGAGTGGTGGTATTTTAGATGTGGATTAGTTGTATAGTAGTGGTAGAGAAGTGGTAGAGTAGAATTGTGGTAGAGCAGAGTACATGTAGAGTGGTGGTATGTTCGTTGTGGAGTAGTTTTATATTAGTGGTAGAGTCATGGTAGAGTAGTGGTAGAATAGTGGTAGAGGAGAGGTAGACTAGTGGTAGAGTAGAGTAGTGGTAGAATAGTGGTAGAGTATTGTAGTGACAGAATACTGGTAGAGTAGTGGTCGAGTGGTGGTAGAGTAGAATAGTGGTAGAGTAGTGGTTGAGTAGTGGTAGAGTAGAGTAGTGGTAGAATAGTGGTAGAGTAGTGGTCGAGTAGTGGTAGCGTAGAGCAGTGGTAGAGTAGAGTAGAATGGTGTTGGAGTAATGATAAAGTAGAGTAGTGGCAGAGTAGAGGTAGAGTAGAATAGTGGTATTGTTGTGGTAGAGTAGTGGTTTTGTGGTTGTAGCATAGAGGTAGAGGTAGAGTAGAATAGTGGTATTGTTGTGGTAGACTAGAGGTATTGTGGAGGTAGAGTAGTGGTAGAGCCGTTTAGAGTAGTGATCGAGTAGTGGTAGAGTAGTGGTAGAGTAGTAGTGGTAGAGTAGTGGTATAGTAGCTGTAGAGTAGTGGTAGAGTAGTGTTAGAGTAGTGGTAGAGTAGACTAGTCGTATAGTAGTTTTAGAGTTGAGGTAGAGTGGTGGTAGAGTATAGAGTAGTGGTAGAGTATAGAGTAGTGGTAGAGTAGTGGTAAATAGTGGTATAGTAGAGTAGCGGTAGAGTAGAGTAGTGGTATAGTAGTTTTAGAGTTGAGGTAGAGTGGTGGTAGAGTAGTGGTAAATAGTGGTATAGTAGAGTAGCGGTAGAGTAGAGTAGTGGTATAGTAGTTTTTGAGTTGAGGTAGAGTGGTGGTAGAGCAGAGTAGTGGTAGAGTAGAGTAGCGGTAGAGTAGAGTAGTTGTAGAGCAGATCTAGAGTAGTGGTAGTAGAAATAAGTTGTAGAGTTATGTTAGAGTAGTGGTAGAGGAGTGGTATAGTAGTGGTAGAGTAGTGGTAGAGGAATAGTCTAGTAGTGGTAGAGTTTTGTTAGAGTAGTGGTAGAGTGGTGGTATAATTGTTATAGAGTAGTTGTATAGTAGTGTAAAGTTTAGTAGAGTAGTGGTAGAGGAGTTATGTAGTAGTGGTAGAGTAGAGTATTGGTAGAGTGGTGGTATATTAGTTGTATAGTATTGGTATAGTAGTGGTAGAGTAGTGCTGGAGTAGTGGTAGAGTAGTGTTTAGTGGTGGTAGAGGAGTGGTTTGAGGAGTGGTAGAGAAGAGTAGTTTAAGTGGTTGTGTAGAGTCAAGTTGATGTGGAGTAGTGGTAGAGTAGTGGTAGTGTCGAGGTAGAGTAGACAGTGGAAGAATAGTACTAGAGTAGATTAGTGGTAGATTATAATAGTGGTAGAGTAGAGATAGGGTAGAGAAGATTCGTTTTAGTAGAAGGGCAGAGCAGATTTGATATAGAGTAGTGGTTGAGTGGTGGTAGAGTAGTAGATATAGAGTAGAGGTAGAGTACTGGTTGAATAGAGGATGAGTAGTGGTAGAATAGTTGTGGTGGTAAGGTAGAGTAAGTGTAGAGAAGTGGTAGGGTTGAGTTGTGGTAGGTTAGAGTAGAGTAGTGGTAGAGTAGTTTTAGAGTAGAGGTAGAATAGTGATAGAGTAGTGGTAGAGTAGAGTAGTCGTAGAGTAGTGGTAGAGTAGTGGTAGAGTAGAGTAGTGATAGAGTAAAGGTAGAGCAGTGGAAGAGTAGTGGTAGAGTAGTGGTGAGTAGAGTAGTGGTCGAGTAGAGTAGTGATAGAGTACTGGTATAGTAGTTGTAGAGTTTTTGTATAGTAGTGGTAGAGTAGTTGTATAGTAGTGGTAAAGTTGTTATAGAGTAATGGTAGATTAGTGGTATAATAGTGGTTGATGAGTGGTATAGTAGTGGTGGAGTAGTGGTATAGTAGTTGTAGAGTAATGGTAGATGAGTGGTATAGTAGTGGTTGAGTAGTGGTATTGTAGTGGTGGAATAGTGGTAGATTAGTGGTATAAAAGTGGTAGGGTAGTGGTATAGTAGTGGTAGATTAGTGGTATAGTAGTGATGGAGTAGTGGTAGAGTAGCGTTGGAGTAGTGGTAGGGTAGTGGTAGAGTAGTGGTCGAATAGCAGTCAAGTAGTGGTAGAGTGGTGGTAGAGTGGTTGTAGAGTGGTGGTATAGTGGTGGTAGAGTAGTGGTAGAATAGTGGTCAAGTAGTGGTAGAGTGCTGGTAGAGTGGTTGTAGAGTAGTGGTAGATGTGAGGTAGAGTGGTTTTAGAGTAGTGGTGGAAGAGTGGTAGATTAGAGTATTGGTAGATTAGACTAGTGGTTGAGTAGTGTTAGAGTAGTGGTAGTGTAGAGTAGTGGTAGGGTAGTGGTAGAGTAGAGTAGTGGTAGATTAGAGTAGTGGTAGAGTAGTGGTAGAGTCGTTGTAGAGTAGTTGTAGAGTAGTGGTAGGGTAGAGAATAATAGTTTTTGTGGTAGGGTAGAGTAGAGCAGTGGTAGATAAGAGGTAACGTAGTGGTAGAGTAGTTGTATAGTATTTGTAGAGCAATGGTAGATTAGTGGTGTAGTAGTGGTTGAGTAGAGGTATAGTAGTTGTAGAGTAGTGGTAGAGTAGTGGTAGATTAGAGTAGTTGTAGAGTAGTGGTATAGTAGTGGTAGAGTAGTGGTAGATTAGAGTAGTTGTAGAGTAGTGGTAGATTAGAGTAGTTGTAGAGTAGTGGTAGGGTAGAGGGAGGGTAGTGGTAGATATGTAGGGTAGGGTAGGGTAGGGTAGGGTAGTGGTAGATAGGTAGAAGTAGGGTAGAGGTAGATATAGAGTAGAGTTGTCTTAGAGTAGAGTGGTGGTAGAGTAGAGTAGATGTTGTGTAGACGTAGAGTTGTGTATAGTAGAGTAGAGGTTGAGTAGTGTAGAGTAGAGTAGAGGTAGAGTAGAGGTAGAGTAGTGTAGAGTAGAGTAGAGGTTGAGTAGTGTAGTGCAGAGAAGAGTAAACGTTAAGTAGTGTAGAGTAGAGTAGAGGTAGAGTAGAGTTTGAGTAGAGTAGAGGTAGAGTAGAGGCAGAGTAGAGTAGAGGTAGAGTAGAGGTAGAGTAGAAGTAGAGGTAGAGTATAGTAGAGTAGATAAGAGGTAACTTAGTGGTAGAGTAGTGATATAGTAGTTGTAGAGTAGTGGTAGAGCAGTTGTATAGTAGTTGTAGAGTAATGGTAGATTAGTGTTGTAGTAGTGTTTGAATAGTGGTGTAGTAGTGGTTGAGTAGTGGTATAGTAGTTGTGGAGTAGTGGTAGAATAGTGCTTAAGTAGTGGTAGAGTAGTGGTAGAGGAGTGGTATAGTATTGGTATAGTAGTTGTAGAGTAATGGTGAGTAGTGGTTTTGTTGTGATAGAGTAGTGGTATAGTAGTTGTAGATTAGTTTTAGAGTAGAGGTAGTGTAGTGGGAGAGTAGAGTAGTGGTAGAGTAGTTGTAGAGTAGTGGGATAGTATTGTAGTACCAGAGTAGAGTAGTGGTAGAGGCAAAGCAGTGTTTGAGTAGTGTTATTGAAGAATAAAGTAGTGGTAGAGTAGAGTAGTGCTAGAATACCTGTAGAGTAGAGTAGTTGTAGAGTAGAGTTGTGGTGGAGTAGTGGTAGAGTAGTAGTAGAATAGAGTAGTTGTAGGGTAGAGTAGTGGTAGAGTAGGGGTATAGTAGTTGTAGAGTAGAGTAGTGGTATGGTAGTGGTTGAGTAGTTGTAGATTAGTGGTATAGTAGTGGTGGTAGAGTAGAGGTGGAGTAGTGGTAGAGTAGTGGTGGCATATTGGTATAGTTGTTGTGGTAGAGTAGAGGTGGAGTAGTGGTAGAGTAGTGGTTGAATAGTGGTGTAGTAGTTGTAGAGTAGTTTTAAATTAGTGGTAGAGGAGTGGTAGAGTAGTGGTAGAGTAGAGCTAGGGTAATGGTAGAGTAAAGTAGTGGTAGAGTAGAGTAGTGGTAGAGTAGTGGTAGAGTAAAGTAGTGGTAGAGTAGTGTTAGAGTAGTGGTCGAACATTGCTGAAGTATTGGTAGAGTAGTGGTAGAGGAGTTGTATAGTAGTGGTAGATTAGTGGTATTGTAGAGTAGTGGTCGAGTAGTGGTAGAGTAGTGGCAGAGTAGAGTAGTTGTTGAGTAGTGGTAGAGTAGTGGTAGATTAGAGTAGTGTTAGAGTATTGGTAGAGTAGTTGTAGAATTAGAGTAGAGTGGTGGTAGAGTACAGTAGATGTAGTGTAGAGGTAGAGTAGTGTAGAGTAGAATAGAGGTTGAGTAGTGTAGTGCAGAGAAGAGTAAAGGTTAAGTAGTGTAGAGTAGAGTAGAGGTAGAGTAGAGTTTGAGTAGAGTAGAGTAGAGGTAGAGTATAGGTAGAGTAGACATAGAGTAGAGGTAGAGTAGAGGCAGAGTAGAGTAGAGGTAGAGTAGAGGTATAGTAGAGGTAGAGTAGAGTAGAGGTAGAGTATAGTAGAGTATATAAGAGGTAACTTAGTGGAAGAGTAGTGATATAGTAGTGGTAGAGTAGTGGTAGAGCAGTTGTATAGTAGTTGTAGAGTAATGGTAGATTAGTGGTGTAGTAGTGGTTGAATAGTGGTGTAGTAGTGGTATAGTAGTTGTGGAGTAGTGGTAGAATAGTGCTTAAGTAGTGTTAGAGTGGTGGTAGAGTAGTGGTAGAGGAGTGGTATAGTATTGGTATAGTAGTTGTAGAGTAATGGTAGAGTAGTGGTTTTGTTGTGATAGAGTAGTGGTATAGTAGTTGTAGATTAGTTTTAGAGTAGAGGTAGCTTAGTGGGAGAGTAGAGTAGTGGTAGAGTAGTTGTAGAGTAGTGGGATAGTATTGTAGTACAAGAGTAGAGTAGTGGTAGAGGCAAAGCAGTGTTTGAGTAGTGTTATTGAAGAATAGAGTAGTGATAGAGTTGGGAAGTGGTAGAGTAGAGTAGTGCTAGAATACCTGTAGAGTAGAGTAGTTGTAGAGTAGAGTTGTGGTGGAGTAGTGGTAGAGTAGTAGTAGAATAGAGTAGTTGTAGAGTAGAGAAGTGGTAGAGTAGTGGTATAGTAGAGTAGTGGTAGAGTTGGGGTATAGTAGTTATAGAGTAGAGTAGTGATATGGTAGTGGTTGAGTAGTTGTAGATTAGTGGTATAGTAGTGGTGGCAGAGTAGAGGTGGAGTAGTGGTAGAGTAGTGGTGGCATATTGGTATAGTTGTTGTGGTAGAGTAGAGGTGGAGTAGTGGTAGAGGAGTGGTAGAGTAGAGGTAGGGTAATGGCAGAGTAAAGTAGTGGTAGAGTAGAGTAGTGGTAGAGTAGTGGTGGAGTAAAGTAGTGGTAGAGTAGTGTTAGAGTAGTGGTCGAACATTGCTGAAGTATTGGTAGAGTAGTGGTAGAGGAGTTGTATAGTAGTGGTAGATTAGAGTAGTGTTAGAGTATCGGTAGAGTAGTTGTAGAATTAGTAGATTTAGAGTAGAGTGGTGGTAGAGTAGAGTAGATGTTGTGTAGAGGTAGAGTAGTGTAGAGTATATTAGAGGTAGAGTAGTGTAGAGTAGAGGTAGAGTAGAGTTTGAGTAGAGTAGATAAGAGGTAACGTAGTGGTAGAGTAGTGGTATCGTAGTTGTAGAGTAATGGTAGATTAGTGGTGTAGTAGTTGTTGAGTAGTGGTATAGTAGTTGTGGAGTAGTGGTAGAATAGTGCTTAAGTAGTGGTAGGGTGATGGTAGAGTCGTGGTAGAGTCGTGGTTTAGTATTTGTAGAGTAATGGTAGAGTCGTGGTTTTGTTGTGATAGAGTAGTGGTATAGTAGTTGCAGATTAGTTTTAGAGTAGAGGTAGTGTAGAGTAGAGTAGTGGTAGAGTAGTTGTAGAGTAGTGGGATAATATTGTAGTACAAGAGTAGAGTAGTGGTAGAGGCAAAGCAGTGTTAGAGTAGTGTTATTGAAGAATAGAGTAGTGGTAGAGTAGGGAAGTGGTAGAGTAGAGTAGTGGTATAGTAGTGGTATAGTAGAGTAGTGGTGGAGTAGTAGTAGAATATAGTAGATGTAGAGTAGAGAAGTGGGTAGAGTAGTGGTATAGTAGAGTAGTGGTAGAGTAGGGGTATAGTAGTGGTGGTAGAGTAGAGGTGGAGTAGTGGTAGAGTAGTGGTTGAATGGTGGTATAGTAGTGGTAGAGTAGTGGTATTGTAGAGTGGTGGTAGAGTAGAGTAGTGGTAGTGTAGTGGTATAGTTGGGGTAGAGTAGTGGTAGAGTAGAGGTATGGTAGTGGTCGAGTAGTGGTAGAGACGTGGTAGAGTAGTGGTAGAGTAGAGTAGTTGTTGAGTAGTGTTAGAGTAGTGTTAGAGTAGAGTAGTGGTAGAGTAGAGTAGTTGTTGAGTAGTGTTAGAGTAGTGGTAGAGTAGAGTAGTTGTTGAGTTGTGTTAGAGTAGTGTTAGAGTAGTGGTAGAGTAGTAGTAGAATAGATTAGTTGTAGAGTAGAGCCGTGGTAGAGTAGTGGTATGGTAGAGTTGTTGTAGAGTAGAGTAGTGGTAGAGCAGTGGTATAGTAGTGGTAGAGTAGTGGTATAGTATTGGTGGAATAGTTGTATAGTAGTGGTGGTAGAGTAGAGGTGGAGTAGTGGTAAAGTAGTGGTTGAATAGTGGTATAGTAGTTGTAGAGTAGTTTTAAATTAGTGGTAGAGTAGTAGTAGAGTAGAGCTAGGGTAATGGTAGAGTACAGTAGTGGTAGAGTAAAGTAGTGGTAGAGTAGTGCTAGAGTAGCGGTTGAACAGTGCTGAAGTATTGGTAGTGGTAGAGGAGTTGTATAGTAGTGGTAGATTAGTGGTATTGTAGAGTAGTGGTCGAGTAGTGGTAGAGTAGTGGCAGAGTAGAGTAGTTGTTGAGTAGTGTTAGAGTAGTGGTAGAGTAGAGTAGAGTAGTGGTAGAGTAGTGGTAGATTAGAGTAGTGGTAGAATATTGGTAGAGTAGTGGTAGATTAAAGTAGTTGCAGAGTAGTGTTAGGGTAGTGGTAGATAGGTAGGGTTGGGGTAGGGTAGGGTAAGGTAGGGTAGTGGTAGATAGGAAGAGATAGGGTAGAGGTAGATGTAGAGTAGAGTTGTGTTAGAGTAGAGTGGTGGTAGAGTAGAGTAGATGTTGTGTAGAGGTAGAGTAGGGTAGAGTAGAGTAGAGGTTGAGTAGTGTAGAGTAGAGTAGAGGTAGAGTAGAGTTTGAGTAGAGTAGAGTAGAGTAGAGTAGAGTAGATAAGAGGTAACGTAGTGGTAGAGTAGAGGTATAGTAGTTGTAGAGTAATGGTAGATTAGTGGTGTAGTAGTGGTTGAGTAGTGGTATAGTAGTTGTGGAGTAGTGGTAGAATAGTGGTAGAGTGGTGGTAGAGTAGTGGTAGAGGAGTGGTATAGTATCGGTATAGTAGTTGTAGAGTAATGGTAGAGTAGTGTTTTTGTTGTGATAGAGTAGTGGTATAGTAGTTGTAGACTAGTTTTAGAGTAGGGGTAGCATAGTGGGAGAGAATAGTAGTGGGATAGTATTGTAGCACAAGAGTAGAGTAGTGGTAGAGGCAAAGCAGTGTTAGAGTAATGTTATTGAAGAATAGAGTAGTGGTAGAGTAGAGTAGAGCTAGAATACCTGTAGAGCGAGTATTGTAGAGTAAAGTTGTGGTGGAGTAGTGGTAGAGTAGTAGTAGAATAGAGTAGTTGTAGAGTAGAGAAATGGTAGAATAGTGGTATAGTAGAGTAGTAGTAGAGTAGTGGTATAGTAGTTGTAGAGTAGAGTAGTGGTTGAGTAGTGGTATAGTAGTGATATAGTAGTGGTGGTAGAGTAGAGGTGGAGTAGTGGTAGAGTAGAGGTGGAGTAGTGGTAGAGTAGTGATGGCATATTGGTATAGTAGTGGTGGTAGAGTAGAGGTGGAGTAGTGGTGGAGTAAAGTAGTGCTAGAGTAGTGCTAGAGTAGTGGTTGAACATTGCTGAAGTATTGGTAGAGTAGTGGTAGAGGAGTTGTATAGTAGTGGTAGATTAGTGGTATTGTAGAGTAGTGGTCGAGTAGTGGTAGAGTAGTGGTAGATTAGAGTAGTGTTAGAGTATCGGTAGAGTAGTTGTAGAATTAGTAGATTTAGAGTAGAGTGGTGGTAGAGTAGAGTAGATGTTGTGTAGAGGTAGAGTAGTGTAGAGTATATTAGAGGTAGAGTAGTGTAGAGTAGAGGTAGAGTAGAGTTTGAGTAGAGTAGATAAGAGGTAACGTAGTGGTAGAGTAGTGGTATCGTAGTTGTAGAGTAATGGTAGATTAGTGGTGTAGTAGTTGTTGAGTAGTGGTATAGTAGTTGTGGAGTAGTGGTAGAATAGTGCTTAAGTAGTGGTAGGGTGATGGTAGAGTCGTGGTAGAGGAGTGGTATAGTATTTGTAGAGTAATGGTAGAGTCGTGGTTTTGTTGTGATAGAGTAGTGGTATAGTAGTTGGAGATTAGTTTTAGAGTAGAGGTAGTGTAGTGTTAGAGTAGAGTAGTGGTAGAGTAGTTGTAGAGTAGTGGGATAATATTGTAGTACAAGAGTAGAGTAGTGGTAGAGGCAAAGCAGTGTTAGAGTAGTGTTATTGAAGAATAGAGTAGTGGTAGAGTAGGGAAGTGGTAGAGTAGAGTAGTGGTATAGTAGTGGTATAGTAGAGTAGTGGTGGAGTAGTAGTAGAATATAGTAGATGTAGAGTAGAGAAGTGGGTAGAGTAGTGGTATAGTAGAGTAGTGGTAGAGTAGGGGTATAGTAGTGGTGGTAGAGTAGAGGTGGAGTAGTGGTAGAGTAGTGGTAGCATATTGGTATAGTAGAGGTGGAGTAGTGATAGAGTGGTGGTTGAATGGTGGTATAGTAGTGGTAGAGTAGTGGTATTGTAGAGTGGTGGTAGAGTAGAGTAGTGGTAGTGTAGTGGTATAGTTGTGGTAGAGTAGAGGTATGGTAGTGGTCGAGTAGTGGTAGAGACGTGGTAGAGTAGTGGTAGAGTAGAGTAGTTGTTGAGTAGTGTTAGAGTAGTGGTAGAGTAGAGTAGTTGTTGAGTTGTGTTAGAGTAGTGTTAGAGTAGTGGTAGAGTAGTAGTAGAATAGATTAGTTGTAGAGTAGAGCCGTGGTAGAGTAGTGGTATGGTAGAGTTGTTGTAGAGTAGAGTAGTGGTAGAGCAGTGGTATAGTAGTGGTAGAGTAGTGGTATAGTATTGGTGGAATAGTTGTATAGTAGTGGTGGTAGAGTAGAGGTGGAGTAGTGGTAAAGTAGTGGTTGAATAGTGGTATAGTAGTTGTAGAGTAGTTTTAAATTAGTGGTAGAGGAGTGGTAGAGTAGTAGTAGAGTAGAGCTAGGGTAATGTTAGAGTACAGTAGTGGTAGAGTAAAGTAGTGGTAGAGTAGCGGTTGAACAGTGCTGAAGTATTGGTAGTGGTAGAGGAGTTGTATAGTAGTGGTAGATTAGTGGTATTGTAGAGTAGTGGTCGAGTAGTGGTAGAGTACTGGCAGAGTAGAGTAGTTGTTGAGTAGTGTTAGAGTAGTGGTAGAGTAGAGTAGAGTAGTGGTAGAGTAGTGGTAGCATATTGGTATAGTAGAGGTGGAGTAGTGATAGAGTAGTGGTTGAATGGTGGTATAGTAGTGGTAGAGTAGTGGTATTGTAGAGTGGTGGTAGAGTAGAGTAGTGGTAGTGTAGTGGTATAGTTGGGGTAGAGTAGTGGTAGAGTAGAGGTATGGTAGTGGTCGAGTAGTGGTAGAGACGTGGTAGAGTAGTGGTAGAGTAGAGTAGTTGTTGAGTAGTGTTAGAGTAGTGGTAGAGTAGAGTAGTGGTAGAGTAGAGTAGTGGTAGAGTAGAGTAGTTGTTGAGTAGTGGTAGAGTAGAGTAGTTGTTGAGTTGTGTTAGAGTAGTGTTAGAGTAGTGGTAGAGTAGTAGTAGAATAGATTAGTTGTAGAGTAGAGCCGTGGTAGAGTAGTGGTATGGTAGAGTTGTTGTAGAGTAGAGTAGTGGTAGAGCAGTGGTATAGTAGTGGTAGAGTAGTGGTATAGTATTGGTGGAATAGTTGTATAGTAGTGGTGGTAGAGTAGAGGTGGAGTAGTGGTAAAGTAGTGGTTGAATAGTGGTATAGTAGTTGTAGAGTAGTTTTAAATTAGTGGTAGAGGAGTGGTAGAGTAGTAGTAGAGTAGAGCTAGGGTAATGGTAGAGTACAGTAGTGGTAGAGTAAAGTAGTGGTAGAGTAGCGGTTGAACAGTGCTGAAGTATTGGTAGTGGTAGAGGAGTTGTATAGTAGTGGTAGATTAGTGGTATTGTAGAGTAGTGGTCGAGTAGTGGTAGAGTAGTGGCAGAGTAGAGTAGTTGTTGAGTAGTGTTAGAGTAGTGGTAGAGTAGAGTAGAGTAGTGGTAGAGTAGTGGTAGATTAGAGTAGTGGTAGAATATTGGTAGAGTAGTGGTAGATTAAAGTAGTTGCAGAGTAGTGTTAGGGTTGTGGTAGATAGGTAGGGTTGGGGTAGGGTAGGGTACGGTAGGGTAGTGGTAGATAGGAAGAGATAGGGTAGAGGTAGATGTAGAGTAGAGTTGTGTTAGAGTAGAGTGGTGGTAGAGTAGAGTAGATGTAGTGTAGAGGTAGAGTAGGGTAGAGTAGAGGTTGAGTATTGTAGAGTAGAGTAGAGGTAGAGTAGAGTTTGAGTAGAGTTTGAGTAGAGTAGAGTAGAGTAGAGTAGAGTAGAGTAGATAAGAGGTAACGTAGTGGTAGAGTAGAGGTATAGTAGTTGTAGAGTAATGGTAGATTAGTGGTGTAGTAGTGGTTGAGTAGTGGTATAGTAGTTGTGGAGTAGTGGTAGAGTGGTGGTAGAGTAGTGGTAGAGGAGTGGTATAGTGTTGGTATAGTAGTTGTAGAGTAATGGTAGAGTAGTGGATTTGTTGTGATAGAGTAGTGGTATAGTAGTTGTAGACTAGTTTTAGAGTAGGGGTAGCATAGTGGGAGAGTATAGTAGTGGGATAGTATTGTAGCACAAGAGTAGAGTAGTGGTAGAGGCAAAGCAGTGTTAGAGGAGTAATGTTATTGAAGAATAGAGTAGTGGTAGAGTAGAGTAGAGCTAGAATACCTGTAGAGCGAGTAGTTGTAGAGTAGAGTTGTGGTGGAGTAGTGGTAGAGTAGTAGTAGAATAGAGTAGTTGTAGAGTAGAGAAGTGGTAGAATAGTGGTATAGTAGAGTAGTGGTAGAGTAGTGGTATAGTAGTTGTAGAGTAGAGTAGTGGTTGAGTAGTGGTATAGTAGTGATATAGTAGTGGTGGTAGAGTAGAGGTGGAGTAGTGGTAGAGTAGAGGTGGAGTAGTGGTAGAGTAGTGATGGCATATTGGTATAGTAGTGGTGGTAGAGTAGAGGTGGAGTAGTGGTAGAGTAGTTTTAAATTAGTGGTAGAGGAGTGGTAGAGTAGTAGTAGAGTAGAGCTAGGGTAATGGTAGAGTAAAGTAGTGGTAGATTAGAGTAGTGGTAGAGTAGTGGTGGAGTAAAGTAGTGGTAGAGTAGTGGTTGAACAGTGCTGAAGTATTGGTAGAGTAGTGGTAGAGGAGTTGTATAGTAGTGGTAGATTAGTGGTATTGTAGAGTAGTGGTCGAGTAGTGGTAGAGTAGAGTAGTTGTTGATTAGTGTTAGAGTAGTGGTAGAGTAGAGTAGTGGAAGAGTAGTGGTAGACTAGTGGTAGATTAGAGTAGTGTTAGAGTATTGGTAGAGTAGTGGTAGATTAGAGTAGTTGTAGAGTAGTGTTAGGGTAGAGGTAGGGTAGTGGTAGATAGGTAGAGGTAGCGTAGAGGTAGATATAGAGTAGAGTACAGTAGAGGTAGAGTAGAGATAGAGTAGAGGTAGAGTAGAGTAGAGGTAGAGTAGAGGTAGTGTAGAGGTAGAGTAGAGTAGAGGTAGAGTAGAGGTAGAGTAGAGGTAGAGGTAGAGAGAGTAGAGTAGAGGTAGGGTAGAGTAGAGGTAGAGGTAGAGTAGGGTAGAGTAGAGGTAGAGTAGAGGTAGAGTAGAGGTAGGGTAGAGGTAGAGTAGAGTAGAGGTAGAGTAGAGGTAGAGTAGAGGTAGAGTAGAGGTAGGGGTAGAGTAGAGTAGTGTTAGAGTAGTGGTAGATTAGAGTAGAGGTAGAGTAGAGTAGAGGTAGAGTAGAGGTAGAGTAGAGTAGAGGTAGAGTAGAGGTAGTGTAGAGGTAGAGGTAGAGAGAGTAGAGTAGAGGTAGGGTAGAGTAGAGGTAGAGGTAGAGTAGGGTAGAGTAGAGGTAGAGTAGAGGTAGAGTAGAGGTAGGGTAGAGGTAGAGTAGAGTAGAGGTAGAGTAGAGGTAGAGTAGAGGTAGAGTAGAGGTAGGGTAGAGGTAGAGTAGAGTAGAGGTAGAGTAGGGTAGAGTAGAGGTAGAGTAGAGGTAGGGTAGAGGTAGAGTAGAGTAGAGGTAGAGTAGGGTAGAGTAGAGGTAGAGTAGAGGTAGGGTAGAGGTAGAGTAGAGTAGGGTAGAGTAGAGGTAGAGTAGAGGTAGGGTAGAGGTAGAGTAGAGTAGAGGTAGAGTAGGGTAGAGTAGAGGTAGAGTAGAGGTAGAGTAGAGGTAGGGTAGAGGTAGAGTAGAGTAGAGGTAGAGTAGAGGTAGAGTAGAGTAGAGTAGAGGTAGAGGTAGAGTAGATGTAGAGTAGAGGTAGAGTAGAGGTAGAGTAGAGTAGAGTAGAGGTAGAGTAGAGGTAGAGTAGAGGTAGAGTAGAGGTAGGGTAGAGGTAGAGTAGAGTAGAGGGTAGAGTAGGGTAGAGTAGAGGTAGAGTAGAGGTAGAGTAGAGGTAGGGTAGAGGTAGAGTAGAGTAGAGGTAGAGTAGAGGTAGAGTAGAGGTAGAGTAGAGGTAGAGTAGAGTAGAGGTAGAGTAGAGGTAGAGTAGAGGTAGAGTAGAGTAGAGGTAGAGTAGAGGTAGAGTAGAGGTAGAGTAGAGGTAGAGTAGAGGTAGAGTAGAGTAGAGGTAGAGTAGAGGTAGAGTAGGGTATTGTAGTGTAGTGCAAAGATGAGGTAGATTAGTGTCCTGATTTTGGAAGAAGAGTTAGAGAAAGAATCATAGCAAAGACAAAGGAGGAAGGACACAGTGGAGAAATCTGTTTATTAGACTAGTTAATTTACCATACAGAGGGAGATAGATAGAGATTCACTACTACAACAGACCACTGGCTGACTGACTGGCAGGCTGGCTGACAGGCTGGCTGGCTGACAGGCTGGCTGACTGACTGGCAGGCTGGACTGAAAGGATTGAAAGAAGAACGGAGGTGAATGTGTTTGTGAGATATTAAAGACAGTGATGATCCTGAATTCAGAAAAAGGAAACGGGATGGTGAAACAAAAAATGACTCCTCAGCTTTATGAAAAATGAAAGCATTCGTTAGTTTGTTGTTGTTAGTTTTGGGTTGAAAAGTGGTTTGTTTCAAGGTTGTTGTTGAATATGTCCCAGTACGTTAGGTTTAGACAGAGAGGCAGTTGTTTCACCACAGTAGACATTCTTTACACATCTCAGAAGCTCTGTTGGTTCTGAAACCGTATGACTGTGTCCTATTCCCTATGTCGTGCACTACTTTACACCAGAGCACTATTCCCTATATAGTACACTACTTTAGACCAGAGCCCCATGGAACCCTATTCCCTATATAGTACACTACTTTAGACCAGAGCCTCATGGAACCCTATTCCCTATATAGTGCACTACTTTAGACCAGAGCCCTATGGAACCCTATTCCCTATATAGTGCACTACATTAGACAAGAGCCCTATGGAACCCTATTCCCTATATAGTGTACTACTTTAGACCAGAGCCCTATGGAACCCTATTCCCTATATAGTGCACTACTTTAGACCAGAGCCCTATGGGTGTTTTATGTAGGGAGCCAAATGGAAAGCAGGTTGTGTGACACAACATTCAGTCAAGGCCTTGTCGTTACTTACACGCATCGTTATAATTATTATTCTCAACTCAAAACACTGGCTGTGTCAAAATGGCCCCCTATTCCCTATATAGTGCACTGCTTTAGACAGGAACCCTATAGAACCCTATTCCCTATATAGTGCACTACTTTAGACCAGAACCCTATAGAACCCTATTCCCTATATAGTGCACTACTTTAGACCAGAGCCCTATGGAACCCTATTCCCTATATAGTGCACTACTTTAGACCAGAGCCCCACAATACTTGTAAACTAAGGTCTGCCATACAAACTGGACCTCAAGTTGACCCTCAGCACAACCCCCACTACACTACGTCACATTATCAACCCAATGACATGTTATAACCCCCGCTACACTATGTCACATTATCAACCCAATGACATGTTATAACCCTTACTACACTATTTCACATGTTATAACCCTTACTACACCATGTCACATTATCAACCCAATGACATGTTATAACCCTTACTACACTACGTCACATTATCAACCCAATGACATGTTATAACCCTTACTACACTATGTCACATGGTTAATCCAATGACATGTTATAACCCCCACTACACTATTTCACATGTTATAACCCTCACTAGACTATGTCACATTATCAACCAATGACATGTCATAACCCTCACTACACTACATCACATGGTTATGCATAATCACCCAACATCAGAGCCAGTCCTAATCACCCAACATCAGAGCCAGTCCTAATCACCCAACATCAGAGCCGGTCCTAATCACCCAACATCAGAGCCGGTCCTAATCACCCAACATCAGAGCCTAACCACCCAACATCAGAGCCAGTCCTAATCACCCAACATCACAGCCAGTCCTAATCACCCAACATCAGAGCCGGTCCTAATCACCCGACCTCAGAGCCAGTCCTGATCACCCAACATCAGAGCCAGTCCTAATCACCCAACATCACAGCCAGTCCTAATCACCCAACATCAGAGCCGGTCCTAATCACCCGACCTCAGAGCCAGTCCTGATCACCCAACATCAGAGCCAGTCCTAATCGCCCAACATCAGAGCCGGTCCTAATCACCCGACCTCAGAGCCAGTCCTAATCACCCAACATCAGAGCCAGTCCTAATCACCCAACATCAGTGCCCGACCTCACTAATACTCTTGTTGCTGAATGGAAGCAAGTAACAGCAGCAATGGGAGGAGGCTGTTACAGCAGCTAATGGGGGGACCAACTCCATATTAATGCCCATGATTATGGAATGAGATGTTCGACGAGCAGGTCATGTAGTGTATAAAGTGTTTAGGAGTGGACGATAGATAGTGTTCAGGAGTGGCTGATAGATAGTGTTCAGGAGTGGCTGATAGATAGTGTTCAGGTGTGGCTGATAGATAGTGTATTAGGAGTGGCTGATAGATAGTGTTCAGGAGTGGCTGATAGATAGCATTCAGGAGTGACTGATAGATGATGTTCAGGAGTGGCTGATAGATAGTGTTTAGGAGTGGCTGATAGATGATGTTCAGGAGTGGCTGATAGATGATGTTCAGGAGTGGCTGATAGATGATGTTCAGGAGTGGCTGATAGATAGTGTTCAGGAGTGGCTGATAGATAGTGTTTAGGAGTGGACGATAGATAGTGTTCAGGAGTGGCTGATAGATGATGTTCAGGAGTGGCTGATAGATGATGTTCAGGAGTGGCTGATAGATGATGTTCAGGAGTGGCTGATAGATAGTGTTCAGGAGTGGCTGATAGATGATGTTCAGGAGTGGCTGATAGATAGTGTTCAGGAGTGGCTGATAGATAGTGTTCAGGAGTGGCTGATAGATAGTGTTCAGGAGTGGCTGATAGATGTTTGTTGAGATATGAGCCAATCTAAATGACACACAAACACCCAAACTGACCCTTTCATCTTCAGATTCAGTTCTGTAACAAGACAGTCAAGTTAAATCACTGTATTGTAGCCTATTTCTTACAGACAATTTCTTTCTTTATGTGACATGCTTGTTTTGATGGTGTCCTTGTTGTCTATTCTCAATGTTGATTATTCCCAAATAACAGTTAGTAACCACCACACTACAATATGTTGTGTATACATAAACTAGCAACTGACTGTCCAACCAAACCCCTGCTCTGGTCTGCTCTGGTCTGCTCTGGTAGTGTTGTCCTCCGGTGTGAGGTTTCCCCTAGCTAAAGATCCAGGATCAGCTGCCCCTCTCCCAATCCTGTCCTTAACCGTTATTGGGGGAAAGGAACAACTGACCCGAGATCATTGTCTAGGGTCAACTCAGAAAGGCTAGAGATGAGACAGGATGCTTTGCTTCCCCAGCTCACAGAGGGGGTCAAGGTTTGGACACAACCAGCTCACAGAGGAGAGAGGTTGTATGTCAAAGGTCAGATAAAGAGAGTGCTGTAACCCCAGCCAGGTCCCAGAGGTCAGAGGGCAGGTGGAGGTTCTGTTAGTAGCCACGAGGAGGAAGAGGATGAGGAAGAGGAGGGTTTAGGGAGGAGGAGGATCAGAGCCTCGATGAACCAACGAGCTCTTCCCTCCCGGCAGTCCCAGGAAAAACTAGAGAGTTGTGGGTAGTGTAGTTAAAGTAAGGAGGTCACATGATAGTACAGCAATGGCAACGGTTTTTCTTCTCTATACCTGCTGGGGAGGGGAGTTCCTTGGTGGCTGTGGCAGAGCTCTCGTCCTTCCCCTCCGACGACAGTTCGGTGGTGTCGCTGAGCGGCCGGGCGCCGGACACCAGGTCGGCGGCGTTGCCGTCGATTACGGAGTAACCGTCGGTGACTGTTTTCTCCCGTAACGACTTCTCATCGTCGTCATCGATCAGGACGATCTCAGCCTTGATGGTGCCGTCGAATCCCAGCAGCCTCTTGGTTTCATCTTGGTTGTCTACGTTATGGTAGCCCATGAAGATCATAGTGACTGGCTTCTCCGCCGTTGCCTGGGGAGCCTCCAGCACCTCTCCCTCGTAGGTTACCTCCTGACGGGGTGGAGGCTGGGTTGTGATAGGGGCGGCTGGAGCTTGGGGAACCTTGTGGGCCATGGTGGCAGGGCTACGGATGGCTGGGGGGGTGGTGTAGGTGGTAGGGAGCTCATCTGTGTGGTCAGTGGAGCTGGGGGAGGTTTTGGTGTCACCAGTACCAACAGGGGTGATAGTAACCTTAGCCTTACCCCCGTCGGCCTGACCGGCGGGCACCCCGACCCGTTGCATCAGCTCGTCCACCTGTTGGGAGCTCCAGGGGTGTACCCCATTCTCCAGGGTGGTGGACCCCCCCGAGCGGACCTCATAGACAACCTTCCGGCCGTCGTCGAAGACCTTGACCCCACGCTGGGGCACCTCGTCAGGGCTGACGGAAGACGCTGACAGGATCCTGGTGTCGCCTGTCTTCCTGTCCTTCTCCACGTTGATCTCCATGGCATACATCGCTACAGACAGACAGAACACATCATATCGTTACCATTAAAGTCCTACAATGGGCACATCACCATGAGGTACATCGCTACAGACAGACAGAAGACATCATATCGTTACCATTAAAGTCCTACAATGGGCACATCACCATGGGGTACATCGCTACAGACAGACAGACAAGGGAGACACACAGAAGGGGAGACAATGTAGCATGCTACCAATAAAATATTATTGGACACACAGAATATAGCATGGTATCACTAAAATATTATTGGACACACAGAATATAGCATGGTACCACTAAAATATTATTGGACACACAGAATATAGCATGTTACCACATGGTTGCCATATGGTTACGAGGTTAGCACAGCAGGACAAAAAATTATCAACACATTGGTTCTGACAAGCCATTTTCCATCAACACACTGGTGTTATAACCAGTCCCAGGGTATCTCCAGTTATAATGTGTTATAACCAGTCCCAGGGTATCTACATTTATAATGTGTTATAACCAGTCCCAGGGTATCTACAGTTATAATGTGTTAAAACCAGTCCCATGGTATCTACAGTTATAATGTGTTATAACCAGTCCCAGGGTATATCCAGGTGTAATGTGTTATAACCAATCCAGTCCCAGGGCATCTCCAGTTGTAATGTGTTATAACCAGCCCAGGGTATCTCCAGTTGTAATGTGTTATAACCAGTCCCAGGGTATCTCCAGTTGTAATGTGTTATAACCAGTCCCAGGGTATCTCCAGTTTTAATGTGTTATAACCAGTCCCAGGGTATCTCCAGTTATAATGTGTTATAACCAGTCCAGTCCCAGGGTATCTCCAGTTGTAATGTGTTATAACCAGTCCAGTCCCAGGGTATCTCCAGTTTTAATGTGTTATAACCAGTCCAGTCCCAGGGTATCTCCAGTTTTAATGTGTTATAACCAGCCCCAGGGTATCTCCAGTTATAATGTGTTATAACCAGTCCCAAGGTATCTACAGTTGTAATGTGTTATAACCAGTCCCAGGGTATCTACAGGTGTAATGTGTTATAACCAGTCCCAGGGTATCTACAGTTGTAATGTGTTATAACCAGTCCCAGAGTATCTCCAGGTGTAATGTATTATAACCAGTCCCAGGGTATCTCCAGTTGTAATGTGTTACAACCAGTCCCAGGGTATCTCCAGTTTTAATGTGTTATAACCAGTCCCAGGGTATCTCCAGTTGTAATGTGTTATAACCAGTCCCAGGGCATCTCCAGTTTTAATGTGTTATAACCAGTCCAGTCCCAGGGTATCTCCAGTTTTAATGTGTTATAACCAGTCCCAGGGTATCTCCAGTTGTAATGTGTTATAACCAGTCCCAGGGTATCTCCAGTTTTAATGTGTTATAACCAGTCCCAGGGTATCTCCAGTTTTAATGTGTTATAACCAGTCCCAGGGTATCTCCAGTTTTAATGTGTTATAACCAGTCCAGTCCCAGGGTATCTCCAGTTGTAATGTGTTATAACCAGTCCCAGGGTATCTCCAGTTGTAATGTGTTATAACCAGTCCCAGGGTATCTCCAGTTGTAATGTGTTATAACCAGTCCCAGGGTATCTCCAGTTGTAATGTGTTATAACCAGTCCCAGGGTATCTCCAGTTGTAATGTGTTATAACCAGTCCCAGGGTATCTCCAGTTTTAATGTGTTATAACCAGTCCCAGGGTATCTACAGTTATAATGTGTTATAACCAGTCCCAGGGTATCTCCAGTTGTAATGTGTTATAACCAGTCCCAGGGAATCTCCAGTTTTAATGTGTTATAACCAGTCCAGTCCCAGGGTATCTCCAGTTGTAATGTGTTATAACCAGTCCCAGGGTATCTCCAGTTGTAATGTGTTATAACCAGTACAGTCCCAGGGTATCTCCAGTTTTAATGTGTTATAACCAGTCCAGTCCCAGGGTATCTCCAGTTTTAATGTGTTATAACCAGTCCAGTCCCAGGGTATCTCCAGTTTTAATGTGTTATAACCAGTCCCAGGGTATCTCCAGTTTTAATGTGTTATAACCAGTCCAGTCCCAGGCTATCTCCAGTTTTAATGTGTTATAACCAGTCCCAGGGTATCTCCAGTTGTATTGTGTTATAACCAGCCCCAGGGTATCTCCAGGTGTAATGTGTTATAACCAGTCCCAGGGTATCTCCAGTTGTAATGTGTTATAACCAGTCCCAGGGTATCTCCAGTTGTAATGTGTTATAACCAGTCCCAGGGTATCTCCAGTTTTAATGTGTTATAAACAGTCCAGTCCCAGGGTATCTCCAGTTTTAATGTGTTATAACCAGTCCAGTCCCAGGGTATCTCCAGTTTTAATGTGTTATAACCAGTCCCAGGGTATCTCCAGTTTTAATGTGTTATAACCAGTCCAGTCCCAGGCTATCTCCAGTTTTAATGTGTTATAACCAGTCCCAGGGTATCTCCAGTTGTATTGTGTTATAACCAGCCCCAGGGTATCTCCAGGTGTAATGTGTTATAACCAGTCCCAGGGTATCTCCAGTTGTAATGTGTTATAACCAGTCCCAGGGTATCTCCAGTTGTAATGTGTTATAACCAGTCCCAGGGTATCTCCAGTTTTAATGTGTTATAACCAGTCCCAGGGTATCTACAGTTATAATGTGTTATAACCAGTCCCAGGGTATCTCCAGTTGTAATGTCTTATAACCAGTCCCAGGGTATCTCCAGTTTTAATGTGTTATAACCAGACCCAGGGTATCTCCAGTTTTAATGTGTTATAACCAGTCCAGTCCCAGGGTATCTCCAGTTTTAATGTGTTATAACCAGTCCCAGGGTATCTCCAGTTATAATGTGTTATAACCAGTCCCAGGGTATCTCCAGTTTTAATGTGTTATAACCAGTCCAGTCCCAGGGTATCTCCAGTTGTAATGTGTTATAACCAGTCCAGTCCCAGGGTATCTCCAGTTGTAATGTGTTATAACCAGTCCAGTCCCAGGGTATCTCCAGTTGTAATGTGTTATAACCAGTCCCAGGGTATCTCCAGTTGTAATGTGTTATAACCAGTCCCAGGGTATCTCCAGTTGTAATGTGTTATAACCAGTCCCAGGGTATCTCCAGTTTTAATGTGTTATAACCAGTCCAGTCCCAGGGTATCTCCAGTTTTAATGTGTTATAACCAGACCCAGGGTATCTCCAGTTTTAATGTGTTATAACCAGTCCAGTCCCAGGGTATCTCCAGTTGTAATGTGTTATAACCAGTCCAGTCCCAGGGTATCTCCAGTTGTAATGTGTTATAACCAGTCCCAGGGTATCTCCAGTTGTAATGTGTTATAACCAGTCCCAGGGTATCTCCAGTTGTAATGTGTTATAACCAGTCCCAGGGTATCTCCAGTTGTAATGTGTTATAACCAGTCCCAGGGTATCTCCAGTTTTACTGTGTTATAACCCCAGATCAACAGGTGTGGTAAACTTCTTGTCGTTTGTCTCTCGTTCCGTCTCTCGTTCCCCCTATCTGTATGTTCGCTCGGCTCCTACTCTGAGCTGTAATGTGTTAAAACCAGGGTATCGCCTACTCTGAGCTGACATGAACAGAGTGCTCTATGAAGTTGTTCCCCGTTGTTCTCTCAGCTAGGAAGTGTATTGTTCTCTCAGTTAGGGAGTGTGTTGTTCTCTCAGTTAGGGAGTGTGTTGTTCTCTCAGCTAGGGAGTGTGTTGTTCTCTCAGTTAGGGAGTGTGTTGTTCTCTCAACTAGGGAGTGTGTTGTTCTCTCAGCTAGGGAGTGTGTTGTTCTCTCAGCTAGGGAGTGTGTTGTTCTCTCAGCTAGGGAGTGTGTTGTTCTCTCAGCTAGGGAGTGTGTTGTTCTCTCAGTTAGGGAGTGTGTTTTTCTCTCAGTTAGGGAGTGTGTTGTTCTCTCAGTTAGGGAGTGTGTTGTTCTCTCAGTTAGGGAGTGTGTTGTTCTCTCAGTTAGGGAGGGTGTTTTTCTCTCAGCTAGGGAGTGTGTTGTTCTCTCAGTTAGGGAGTGTGTTGTTCTCTCAGCTAGGGAGTGCGTTGTTCTCTCAGCTAGGGAGTGTGTTGTTCTCTCAGCTAGGGGGTGTGTTGTTCTCTCAGCTAGGGAGTGTGTTGTTCTCTCAGTTAGGGAGTGTGTTGTTCTCTCAGCTAGGGAGTGTGTTGTTCTCTCAGCTAGGGAGAGTGTTGTTCTCTCAGCTAGGGAGTGTGTTGTTCTCTCAGCTAGGGAGTGTGTTGTTCTCTCAGCTAGGGAGTGTGTTGTTCTCTCAGCTAGGGAGAGTGTTGTTCTCTCAGCTAGGGAGTGTATTGTTCTCTCAGCTAGGGAGTGTGTTGTTCTCTCAGCTAGGGAGAGTGTTGTTCGCTCAATTAAGGAGTGTGTTGTTCTCTCAACTAGGGAGTGTGTTGTTCTCTCAACTAGGGAATGTGTTGTTGCTGTATCACTGCTGGCCTTTAAGGCTGCACTGCATCACGTGTGTGTTGTGTGTGTGTTGTGTGTGTTGTGTGTGTTGTGTGTGTGTTGTGTGTGTTGTGTGTATGCTGTGTGTATGCCGTGTGTATGCCGTGTGTGTGTGGTGTGTGTTTGTCATGTGTGTGGTTGGTTGTATCACAGCGTTAGCTGTCTCTGGATTGGGGCTCTATCCCTCCATCCCTGCATCTGGAATCCCCATTAGCCACCACACCTGCTCCTGTCCTCTCTACCACCCCTGGTCCTGTCCTCTCTACCACCCCTGGTCCTCCTAGCTACCACCCCTGGTCCTCCTCTCTACCACCCCTAGTCCTGTCCTAGCCACCACACCTGCTCCTGTCCTCTCTACCACACCTGCTCCTGTCCTCTCTACCACCCCTGGTCCTGTCCTCTCTACCACCCCTGGTCCTCCTAGCTACCACCCCTGGTCCTCCTCTCTACCACCCCTAGTCCTGTCCTAGCCACCACACCTGCTCCTGTCCTCTCTACCACACCTGCTCCTGTCCTCTCTACCACCCCTGGTCCTGTCCTCTCTACCACCCCTGGTCCTGTCCTCTCTACCACCCCTGGTCCTCCTAGCTACCACCCCTGGTCCTCCTAGCTACCACCCCTAGTCCTGTCCTAGCCACCACACCTGCTCCTGTCCTCTCTACCACACCTGCTGCTGTCCTCTCTACCACACCTTCTCCTGTCCTCTCTACCACCCCTGGTCCTGTCCTCTCTACCACCCCTGGTCCTCCTAGCTACCACCCCTGGTCCTCCTAGCTACCACCCCTGGTCCTCCTCTCTACCACCCCTGGTTCTCACAACAACCACCCCTGGTCCTCCTATCTACCACCCCTGGTCCTCCTATCTATCACCCCTGGTCCTCCTCTCTACCACCCCTGGTCCTCCTAGCTACCACCCCTGGTCCTCCTATCTACCACCCCTGGTCCTCCTCTCTACCACCCCTGGTCCTCCTCTCTACCACCCCTGGTCCTCCTATCTACCCCCCTGGTCCTCCTCTCTACCACCCCTGGTCCTCCTAGCTACCACCCCTGGTCCTCCTATCTACCACCCCTGGTCCTCCTCTCTACCACCCCTGGTCCTCCTCTCTACCACCCCTGGTCCTGTCCTAGCTACCACCCCTGGTCCTCCTCTCTACCACCCCTGGTCCTCCTTTCTACCACCCCTGGTCCTCCTAGCTACACACCCCTGGTCCTGTCCTAGCTACCACCCCTGGTCCCATCCGAGCTACCACCCCTGGTCCCATCCTAGCTTCCACCCCTGGTCCTCTTAGCTACCACACCTGGTCCTGTCCTAGCTACCACCCCTGGTCCACCTCTCTACCTCCCCTGGTCCTGTCCTAGCTACCACCCCTGGTCCTGTCCTAGCTACCACCCCTGGTCCTCCTCTCTACCACCCCTGGTCCTCCTCTCTACCACCCCTGGTCCTCCTAGCTATCACCCCTGGTCCTCCTAGCTACCACCCCTGGTCCTCCTAGCTACCACCCCTGGTCCTCCTCTCTACCACCCCTGATTCTGACCTAGCTACCACCCCTGGTCCTCCTATCTACCACCCCTGGTCCTCCTCTCTACCACCCCGGGTCCTGTCCTCTCTACCACCCCTGGTCCTCCTCTCTACCACCCCTGATTCTGATCTAGCTACCACCCCTGGTCCTCCTATCTACCACCCCTGGTCCTGTCCTCTCTACCACCCCTGGTCCTGACCTAGCAACCACCCATGGTCCTCCTCTCTACCACCCCTGGTCCCATCCTAGCTACCACCTCTGGTCCCATGCTAGCTACCATCCCTGGTCCTCTTAGCTACCACACCTGGTCCTGTCCTAGCTACCACCCCTGGTCCACCTCTCTACCACCCCTGGTCCTGTCCTAGCTACCACCCCTGGTCCTCCTCTCTACCACCCCTGGTCCTGTCCTAGCTACCACCCCTGGTCCTCCTCTCTACCACCCCTGGTACTCCTCTCTACCACCCCTGGTCCTCCTAGCTACCACCCCTGGTCCTCCTAGCTACCACCCCTGGTTCTGACCTAGCTACCACCCCTGGTCCTCCTAGCTACCACCCCTGGTCCTCCTAGCTACCACCCCTGGTCGTGACCTAGCTACCACCCCTGGTCCTCTTAGCTACCACCCCAGGTCCTGTCCTAGCTACCACCCCTGGTCCTGTCCTAGCTACCACCCCTGGTCCTGTCCTAGCTACCACCCCAGGTCCTGTCCTAGCTACCACCCCTGGTCCTGTCCTAGCTACCACCCCTGGTCCTGTCCTAGCTACCACCCCTGGTCCCGTCCTACCTACCACCCCTGGTCCTGTCCTAGATACCACCCCTGATCCTCCTCTCTACCACCCCTGGTCCTCCTAGCTACCACCCCTGGTCCTGTCCTCTCTACCACCCCTGGTCCTCCTCTCTACCACCCCTGATTCTGATCTAGCTACCACCCCTGGTCCTCCTATCTACCACCCCTGGTCCTGTCCTCTCTACCACCCCTGGTCCTGACCTAGCAACCACCCATGGTCCTCCTCTCTACCACCCCTGGTCCCATCCTAGCTACCACCTCTGGTCCCATGCTAGCTACCATCCCTGGTCCTCTTAGCTACCACACCTGGTCCTGTCCTAGCTACCACCCCTGGTCCACCTCTCTACCACCCCTGGTCCTGTCCTAGCTACCACCCCTGGTCCTCCTCTCTACCACCCCTGGTCCTGTCCTAGCTACCACCCCTGGTCCTCCTCTCTACCACCCCTGGTACTCCTCTCTACCACCCCTGGTCCTCCTAGCTACCACCCCTGGTCCTCCTAGCTACCACCCCTGGTTCTGACCTAGCTACCACCCCTGGTCCTCCTAGCTACCACCCCTGGTCCTCCTAGCTACCACCCCTGGTCGTGACCTAGCTACCACCCCTGGTCCTCTTAGCTACCACCCCAGGTCCTGTCCTAGCTACCACCCCTGGTCCTGTCCTAGCTACCACCCCTGGTCCTGTCCTAGCTACCACCCCAGGTCCTGTCCTAGCTACCACCCCTGGTCCTGTCCTAGCTACCACCCCTGGTCCTGTCCTAGCTACCACCCCTGGTCCCGTCCTACCTACCACCCCTGGTCCTGTCCTAGATACCACCCCTGATCCTCCTCTCTACCACCCCTGGTCCTCCTAGCTACCACCCCTGGTCCTGTCCTCTCTACCACCCCTAGTCCTGTCCTAGCTACCACCCCTGGTCCTGTCCTAGCTATCACCCCTGGTCCTGTCCTCTCTACTACTCCTGGTCCTCCTAGCTACCACCCCTGTTCCTGTCCTCTCTACCACCCCTGGTCCTGTCCTAGCTACCACACCTGGTCCTGTCCTCTCTACCACCCCTGGTCCTCCTAGCTAGCACCCCTGGTCCTGACCTAGCTACCACTCCTGGTCCTGACCTAGCTACCACACCTGGTCTTGTCCTAGCTACCACCCCTGGTCCTGACCTAGCTACCACACCTGGTCCTGTCCTAGCTACCACTCCTGGTCCTCCTCTCTACCACCCCTGGTCCTGTCCTAGCTACCACCCCTGGTCATGTCCTAGCTACCTCCCCTGGTGCTGTCCTCTCCAATCTTGGCTCCAGTTCAACAAGACTCACTACCCCCCCCCCCCCCCCCCCCACCCTCCCTCCCCCCACTCCACAGCACTTACCAGGTTTCCTTGGGTGCTCACCAGAGGCAGGTGCTGCTGAGGCTGGGGCCTGGTGAGGAGAGGTGGTGGAGGAGTCTCTGATGTCCGGCTTGTTGGGGAGCTGGTCGGGGAGCTGGTTGGGGAGCTGGGGACAGGCGTTACTCACAGCATCTGGTTGGGGTGGAGAGCAGGAGAGGAAGTCAGACTGGATCCCCTGGCCACCACACGCCTGCATTACCCCCTCCCCGTCATCACCCTAACCCCCACCCCCAACACACACTCTATGTCTCTCTCTCTGTCCCTCCACCCACTGTCTGTCACCCATCCTGTCTCTCTCTGTGTAGATGAATGTTCTCCCTCCCTCTCGCTAACCCTTCTCCCTCCCGTCTCTTCCCTCCCTCCCTCTGTGTATCCCCCCCCCCCCCCTCTGTAACTCTTTCTCTTCTGTCCCCCAGTCCAGTGCTACGTTCAGCAGAATGTGTAGAGAGGAGTATTAGAGGGGATCAAAGCGGCCCTGGGTTGGGGGGATTCCCTGTGAATAGGTGGATCAGGGTGAACAAAGTACAGGGCTACTGTCTTATGTTGGAGCACTCAATAGTACCGCTGAGGCAGGTGGGAAACGATCCAAGGGGCTATTGTGGCAGAGAGAGAGAGAGAGAGAGAGAGAGAGAGAGAGAGAGAGAGAGAGAGAGAGAGAGAGAGAGACAGACAGAGAGTAGAGAGAAAGAGACAGAGAGTGGCAAGAGAGAGAGACAGAGACAGAGAGGGAAAGAGAGAGCGAGAGAGAGAGAGAGAGAGAGAGAGAGAGAGTGGAGAGAGTAGAGGGAGAGAGACAGAGGGCGGTAGGGAGAGAGTAGAGAGAGTGAGAGAGAGCAGAGGGAGGTAGGGAGAGAGTAGAGAGGGAGAGTGCAGAGGGAGATAGCGAGAGAGTAGAGAGAGAGAGAGTAGAGAGCGAGAGCAAAGGGAGAGCGGGAGAGAGTAAATCTTTTATTTTATTTTATTTGGGTCTCTTTTGGTCCCCAGTTGGACTAATCTTCCAACAGTCCTTAAACATTCAAATACAATGTATAATTCGAACACATTTCCACATGTAACCACACTATTACAAACATACATAATATACTAGCATAATGACCCAATAAATACTCAATCTAAAAAATATACTATTTTATTTTATATACCCACAACATTTCTATGTATTATATTTAAATCATTTCAAAATACTGTTTAAACGTATACAGTGCCTTGCGAAAGTATTCGGCCCCCTTGAACTTTGCGACCTTTTGCCACATTTCAGGCTTCAAACATAAAGATATAAAACTGTATTTTTTTTGTGAAGAATCAACAACAAGTGGGACACAATCATGAAGTGGAACGACATTTATTGGATATTTCAAACTTTTTTAACAAATCAAAAACTGAAAAATTGGGCGTGCAAAATTATTCAGCCCCCTTAAGTTAATACTTTGTAGCGCCACCTTTTGCTGCGATTACAGCTGTAAGTCGCTTGGGGTATGTCTCTATCAGTTTTGCACATCGAGAGACTGACATTTTTTCCCATTCCTCCTTGCAAAACAGCTCGAGCTCAGTGAGGTTGGATGGAGAGCATTTGTGAACAGCAGTTTTCAGTTCTTTCCACAGATTCTCGATTGGATTCAGGTCTGGACTTTGACTTGGCCATTCTAACACCTGGATATGTTTATTTTTGAACCATTCCATTGTAGATTTTGCTTTATGTTTTGGATCATTGTCTTGTTGGAAGACAAATCTCCGTCCCAGTCTCAGGTCTTTTGCAGACTCCATCAGGTTTTCTTCTAGAATGGTCCTGTATTTGGCTCCATCCATCTTCCCATCAATTTTAACCATCTTCCCTGTCCCTGCTGAAGAAAAGCAGGCCCAAACCATGATGCTGCCACCACCATGTTTGACAGTGGGGATGGTGTGTTCAGGGTGATGAGCTGTGTTGCTTTTACGCCAAACATAACGTTTTGCATTGTTGCCAAAAAGTTCAATTTTGGTTTCATCTGACCAGAGCACCTTCTTCCACATGTTTGGTGTGTCTCCCAGGTGGCTTGTGGCAAACTTTAAACGACACTTTTTATGGATATCTTTAAGAAATGGCTTTCTTCTTGCCACTCTTCCATAAAGGCCAGATTTGTGCAATATACGACTGATTGTTGTCCTATGGACAGAGTCTCCCACCTCAGCTGTAGATCTCTGCAGTTCATCCAGAGTGATCATGGGCCTCTTGGCTGCATCTCTGATCAGTCTTCTCCTTGTATGAGCTGAAAGTTTAGAGGGACGGCCAGGTCTTGGTAGATTTGCAGTGGTCTGATACTCCTTCCATTTCAATATTATCGCTTGCACAGTGCTCCTTGGGATGTTTAAATCTTGGGAAATCTTTTTGTATTCAAATCCGGCTTTAAACTTCTTCACAACAGTATCTCGGACCTGCCTGGTGTGTTCCTTGTTCTTCATGATGCTCTCTGCGCTTTTAACGGACCTCTGAGACTATCACAGTGCAGGTGCATTTATACGGAGACTTGATTACACACAGGTGGATTGTATTTATCATCATTAGTCATTTAGGTCAACATTGGATCATTCAGAGATCCTCACTGAACTTCTGGAGAGAGTTTGCTGCACTGAAAGTAAAGGGGCTGAATAATTTTGCACGCCAAATTTTTCAGTTTTTGATTTGTTAAAAAAGTATGAAATGTCGTTCCACTTCATGATTGTGTCCCACTTGTTGTTGATTCTTCACAAAAAAATACAGTTTTATATCTTTATGTTTGAAGCCTGAAATGTGGCAAAAGGTCGCAAAGTTCAAGGGGGCCGAATACTTTCGCAAGGCACTGTATATTGAAAGGTTTCTAGTTTGCTCAGTTAATTTATTCCATTTCTTTATTGCTCTAAATCGAAATGTTCTTTACCCATTTCTCTGTTCTGTCTGGACAACGCATAGATGGTGGACAATCTATTCCTAGTATTTACTGTCTGTCTCTTACCAACTGAATACCGTTCTGTCTGGGTAACACATAGATGGTGGACAATCTATTCCTAGTATTTACAGAATGTCTGTCTCTTACCAACTGAATACCGTTCTGTCTGGACAACACATAGATGGTGGAAAATCTATTCCTAGTATTTACAGAATGTCTGTCTCTTACCAACTGAATACTGTTCTGTCTGGACAACACATAGATGGTTGACAATCTATTCCTAGTATTTACTGTCTGTCTCTTACCAACTGAATACCGTTCTGTCTGGACAACACATAGATGGTGGACAATCTATTCCTAGTATTTACTGTCTGTCTCTTACCAACTGAATACTGTTCTGTCTGGACAACACATAGATGGTTGACAATCTATTCCTAGTATTTACTGTCTGTCTCTTACCAACTGAATACCGTTCTGTCTGGACAACACATAGATGGTGGACAATCTATTCCTAGTATTTACTGTCTGTCTCTTACCAACTGAATACTGTTCTGTCTGGACAACACATAGATGGTGGACAATCTATTCCTAGTATTTACTGTCTGTCTCTTACCAACTGAATACTGTTCTGTCTGGACAACACATAGATGGTGGACAATCTATTCCTAGTATTTACTGTCTGTCTCTTACCAACTGAATACTGTTCTGTCTGGACAACACATAGATGGTGGACAATCTATTCCTAGTATTTACTGTCTGTCTCTTACCAACTGAATACTGTTCTGTCTGGACAACACATAGATGGTGGACAATCTATTCCTAGTATTTACTGTCTGTCTCTTACCAACTGAATACTGTTCTGTCTGGACAACACATAGATGGTGGACAATCTATTCCTAGTATTTACTGTCTGTCTCTTACCAACTGAATACTGTTCTGTCTGGACAACACATAGATGGTGGACAATCTATTCCTAGTATTTACTGTCTGTCTCTTACCAACTGAATACTGTTCTGTCTGGACAACACATAGATGGTGGACAATCTATTCCTAGTATTTACTGTCTGTCTCTTACCAACTGAATACTGTTCTGTCTGGACAACACATAGATGGTGGACAATCTATTCCTAGTATTTACTGTCTGTCTCTTACCAACTGAATACTGTTCTGTCTGGACAACACATAGATGGTGGACAATCTATTCCTAGTATTTACTGTCTGTCTCTTACCAACTGAATACTGTTCTGTCTGGACAACACATAGATGGTGGACAATCTATTCCTAGTATTTACTGTCTGTCTCTTACCAACTGAATACTGTTCTGTCTGGACAACACATAGATGGTGGACAATCTATTCCTAGTATTTACTGTCTGTCTCTTACCAACTGAATACTGTTCTGTCTGGACAACACATAGATGGTGGACAATCTATTCCTAGTATTTACTGTCTGTCTCTTACCAACTGAATACTGTTCTGTCTGGACAACACATAGATGGTGGACAATCTATTCCTAGTATTTACTGTCTGTCTCTTACCAACTGAATACTGTTCTGTCTGGACAACACATAGATGGTGGACAATCTATTCCTAGTATTTACTGTCTGTCTCTTACCAACTGAATACTGTTCTGTCTGGACAACACATAGATGGTGGACAATCTATTCCTAGTATTTACTGTCTGTCTCTTAACCAACTGAATTCCGTTGTGAATAGAACTTGGGCGTTTTAAATGATGTATATTATGAAATAAAATAAGCATGTTTTTTTCAATTATCTTGTCGATTGATGACCAACCAAGAACATGCGCATGACTGCAACAGAAGAACCATATCTCCACCTTAAAACAATCCTTGCTGCTTTGTTCTGTGCATTCTGCAGCCTCCTAACTTCACTTGATGATGCATTTCCCCAGACCACAGAACAGTAGTTCACCTGATTCTCAATTAATGCTTGTGTTATTTGCTTAAGCATTTTTCCTGGTAAATATTTAGCTCTCCTTCTGATTATGCATGCTGTTTTAATATATATATATATTTATTAATAGATGACTTATTTGAGACGACCAGCAGTTGTCTATCTGCACTCCCAGTAGTTTGGTTTCTGCCACTTATTCAATTTGTACTCCTCCCATACTTAATTGTATCCCAGACCAACATGACTTTGGTTTTCTTGGTGTTTAAAACAAGTTTGTTCTGGCAAACCCCACCCCCTGATATTCTCCAAATATCCTTGTAAAGCCTGCTGTACCTGTTGAACTGATTGTCTTGCTGCATAAATTGCAGTATCATCTGCAAATATAGTAGCTTGAGTTTCGGCTAAGGCATAGGGAAGATCGTTGCTATATATTGAAGAAAGAAGTGGCCCAAGACAGCTGCTGTATTCTACAGTTTAACACAAGAAAGAGGGGTGGTAGAGAGGAGGACCAGGGGTGGTAGAGAGGAGGACCAGGGGTGGTAGAGAGGAGGACCAGGGGTGGTAGAGAGGAGGACCAGGGGTGGTAGAGAGGAGGACCAGGGGTGGTAGAGAGGAGGACCAGGGGTGGTAGAGAAGAGGACCAGGGGTGGTAGAGAGGAGGACCAGGGGTGGTAGAGAGGAGGACCAGGGGTGGTAGAGAGGAGGACCAGGGGTGGTAGAGAGGAGGACCAGGGGTGGTAGATAGGAGGACCAGGGGTGGTAGAGAGGAGGACCAGGGGTGGTAGAGAGGAGGACCAGGGGTGGTAGAGAGGAGGACCAGGGGTGGTAGAGAGGAGGACCAGGGGTGGTAGATAGGAGGACCAGGGGTGGTAGATAGGAGGACCAGGGGTGGTAGATAGGAGGACCAGGGGTGGTGAATAGGAGGACCAGGGGTGGTAGAGAGGAGGACCAGGGGTGGTAGAGAGGAGGACCAGGGGTGGTAGAGAGGAGGACCAGGGGTGGTAGATAGGAGGACCAGGGGTGGTTGAGAGGAGGACCAGGGGTGGTAGATAGGAGGACCAGGGGTGGTGAATAGGAGGACCAGGGGTGGTAGAGAGGAGGACCAGGGGTGGTAGAGAGGAGGACCAGGGGTGGTAGAGAGGAGGACCAGGGGTGGTAGAGAGGAGGACCAGGGGTGGTAGAGAGGAGGACCAGGGGTGGTAGATAGGAGGACCAGGGGTGGTAGAGAGGAGGACCAGGGGTGGTAGAGAGGAGGACCAGGGGTGGTGAATAGGATTACCAGGGGTGGTAGAGAGGAGGACCAGGGGTGGTAGAGAGGAGGACCAGGGGTGGTAGAGAGGAGGACCAGGGGTGGTAGATAGGAGGACCAGGGGTGGTAGAGAGGAGGACCAGGGGTGGTAGAGAGGAGGACCAGGGGTGGTAGAGAGGAGGACCAGGGGTGGTAGATAGGAGGACCAGGGGTGGTAGAGAGGAGGACCAGGGGTGGTAGATAGGAGGACCAGGGGTGGTGAATAGGAGGACCAGGGGTGGTAGAGAGGAGGACCAGGGGTGGTAGAGAGGAGGACCAGGGGTGGTAGAGAGGAGGACCAGGGGTGGTAGAGAGGAGGACCAGGGGTGGTAGATAGGAGGGCCAGGGGTGGTAGAGAGGAGGACCAGGGGTGGTGAATAGGAGGACCAGGGGTGGTGAATAGGAGGACCAGGGGTGGTAGATAGGAGGACCAGGGGTGGTAGATAGGAGGACCAGGGGTGGTGAATAGGAGGACCAGGGGTGGTAGATAGGAGGACCAGGGGTGGTGAATAGGAGGACCAGGGGTGGTAGATAGGAGGAAGAAGATGAACCATTGATATAGGTGGACTGTTTCCTGTCAGTTAAATATACATTAATTTAGTCAAAATTATTTCATGATCCACAAAATGAATGAAATGCTGCACTGAAATCTAAAAATAGTACACCTACAAACCTGCCATTATCCATAGCATTGAGAAACTGGTCATGTCAACCACTGCAGTAGAGAGAGTAGAGAGAGATAGGGAGAGAGGGAGAGAGTAGAGAGAGTAGAGAGAGATAGGGAGAGAGTAGAGAGAGAGAGAGGGAGAGAGTAGAGAGAGAGAGAGAGGGAGAGAGTAGAGAGAGATAGGGAGAGAGTAGAGAGAGATGGGGGAGAGTAGAGAGTAGAGAGATAGAGAGAGAGTAGAGAGAGTAGAGAGAGAGAGGGAGAGAGTAGAGAGCGTAGAGAGGAGATAGGGAGAGAGTTAGAGGAGAGTAGAGATAGAGGAGAGAGGGAGGAGTAGGGAGAGAGTGGAGAGAGTAGAGAGAGAGTAGGGAGAGAGTAGAGAGAGAGTAGAGAGAGTAGGAGAGAGTTAGAGGAGTAGAGAGAGTAGAGAGAGTAGAGAGAGAGGAGTAGAGGGAGAGAGTAGAGGAGAGAGTAGAGAGATGATAGGAGAGAGAGAGATAGAGGAGAGAGTAGGGAGAGAGAGGGAGAGAGTAGAGAGGAGAGAGTAGGAGAGAGAGAGAGAGAGAGGAGAGAGATAGAGAGAGAGAGGGGAGAGAGATAGAGAGAGAGAGAGTAGAGAGGAGAGAGAGAGCAGAGAGAGAGAGAGAGAGGGAGAGAGTAGAGAGAGCAGAGAGAGTAGAGAGAGTAGAGAGAGAGGGAGAGAGTAGAGAGAGTAGAGAGAGATGGGGAGAGAGTAGAGAGAGTAGAGAGAGAGTAGAGAGAGTAGAGAGAGAGAGGGAGAGAGTAGAGAGAGTAGAGAGAGATAGGGAGAGAGTAGAGAGATGCAGAGAGAGATAGGCCTTGCTATTGAGAAAGGCCGCCGTAGGCAGACATGGCTCTCAAGAGAAGACAGGCTATGTGCTCACTGCCCACAAAATGAGATGGAAACTGAGCTGCACTTCCTAACCTCCTGCCCAATGTATGACCATATTAGAGAGACATATTTCCCTCAGATTACACAGATCCACAAAGAATTCGAAAACAAATCCAATTTTTGAAAAACTCCCATATCTACTGGGTGAAATTCCACAGTGTGCCATCACAGCGGCAAGATTTGTGACCTGTTGCCACGAGAAAAGGGCAACCAGTGAAGAAACACACACCATTGTAAATAGAACCCATATTGATGCTTATTTATTTTCCTTAACCATTTGTACATTGTTAAAACACTGTATATATATATATATATATGACATTTGTAATTTCTTTATTGTTTTTAAACTTCTGTATGTGTAATGTTTACTGTTAATTTATATTGTTTACTTCACTTTTGTATATTATCTACCTCACTTGCGTTGGCAATGTTAACATATGTTTCCCATGCCAATAAAGCCCCTTGAATTGAATAGAGACAGAGAGAGAGATTATTATTATTGTTATTACTATTATTATTGCTGTTTATCATGCAGAGAGATGCAGAGAGAGATGGGGAGATGCAGAGAGAGATAGGGAGATGCAGAGAGAGATGGGGAGATGCAGAGAGAGATAGGGAGATGCAGAGAGAGATGGGGAGATGCAGAGAGAGATAGGGAGATGCAGAGAGAGATGGGGAGATGCAGAGAGAGATGGGAGATGCAGAGAGAGATAGGGAGATGCAGAGAGAGATGGGGAGATGCAGAGAGAGATAGGGAGATGCAGAGAGAGATGGGGAGAGATGCAGAGAGAGATGGGGAGATGAGAGAGAGAGATAGGGAGATGCAGAGAGAGATAGGGAGATGCAGAGAGAGATGGGAGATGCAGAGAGAGATGGGGAGATGCAGAGAGAGATGGGGAGATGAAGAGAGAGATAGGGAGATGCAGAGAGTGATAGGGAGATGCAGAGAGTGATAGGGAGATGCAGAGAGAGATGGGGAGATGCAGAGAGTGATAGGGAGATGCAGAGAGAGATGGGGAGATGCAGAGAGTGATAGGGAGATGCAGAGAGAGCTGGGAGATGAAGAGAGAGATAGGGAGATGCAGAGAGAGATAGGGAGATGCAGAGAGAGATAGGGAGATGCAGAGAGTGATAGGGAGATGCAGAGAGTGATAGGGAGATGCAGAGAGAGCTGGGGAGATGAAGAGAGAGATAGGGAGATGCAGAGAGAGATAGGGAGATGCAGAGAGAGATGGGAGATGAAGAGAGAGATAGGGAGATGCAGAGAGAGATAGGGAGATGCAGAGAGAGATAGGGAGATGCAGAGAGTGATAGGGAGATGCAGAGAGTGGATAGGGAGATGCAGAGAGAGATAGGGAGATGCAGAGAGAGATGGGGAGACGAAGAGAGAGATAGGGAGATGCAGAGAGAGATAGGGAGATGCAAGAGAGAGATGGGGAGATGCAGAGAGAGATAGGGAGATGCAGAGAGAGATAGGGAGATGCAGAGAGAGATAGGGAGATGCAGAGAGAGATGGGGAGATGCAGAGATAGATGGAGAGAGTAGAGAGAGATAGGGAGATGAGAGAGAGGGAGAGAGTAGAGAGAGAGATAGGGAGATGCAGAGAGAGAGAGGAGTAGTGTGGGAAACCTTTAAAGCACACAGCCAGTAGGACTGTGGGTGGAGAGTCTCAACTTCAATGGCTAGGAGTTTATTTAGCATGTGTGCTAATGTGTAGCATGTGTAAAGCTTGTCTAGCATGTGTAGTGTGTGTAGAGGCAGTGTGACTGTGTGTGTATATAGAGGGAGCTTGCTAGTGCAAAGAGGTATTCAGAGGCATGTCGAGCTGTTGATCATGACCTTAATTGAATAACCATGGCTTTAACATCCAGGATTACATTGGAAAATAATGTTGATTTTTTTTCAACACAAATGAAAACCAATCAATTAATCAATTAATAATGATCAATAGTATGTAGATAATAGATCGCTCACCATGTTTATTCAAAAGTATTTAGATACTGTATATTGTCACTCACCATGTTCATTCTGAAGACTCTGGAAAGACAAGAAACACAGACAGGACGAGAAGACATTAAAGATTGTGTTGTGTTGAGTAAGGAATGTTCTCTTTCTCTGTGTAGAGTAATGAATGTTCTCTATTTTTCTGTGTAGAGTAATGAATGTTCTCTCTATGTAGATGAATGTTCTCTTTCTCTGTGTAGAGTAATGAATGTTCTCTCTCTCTATGTAGATGAATGTTCTCTTTCTCTGTGTAGAGTAATGAATGTTCTCTCTCTCTCTCTGTGTAGATGAATGTCCTCTCTCTCTCTGTGTAGATGAATGCTCTCTCTCTCTCTCCTCTCTCTCTCTCTCTCTCTCTCTCTCTCTCTCTCTGTGTAGATGAATGTTCTCTCTCTGTAGATGAATGTTCTCTCTCTCTGTGTAGATGAATGTTCTCTCTCTCTCTGTGTAGATGACTGTTCTCTCTCTCTCTGTGCAGATGACTGTTCTCTCTCTGTAGATGAATATTCTCTCTCTCTCTGGATAGACGAATGTTCTCTCTCTCACTGTGTAGATGAATGCCCTCTCTCTGTGTAGATGACTGTTCTCTCTCTCTCTCTCTCTCTCTCTCTGTATGTTCTCTCTTCTCTATCTCTCTGTGTAGATGAATGTTCTCTCTCTGTGTAGATTAATGTTATCTCGTTCTGTTTAGATGAATGTTCTCTCTCTGTGTAGATGAATGTTCTCTCTCTCTCTCTCTGTAGATGACTGTTCTCTCTCTCTCTCTCTCTGTATGTTCTCTCTCTCTCTGTGTAGATGAATGTTCTCTCTCTCGCTGTGTAGATGAATGTTCTCTCTCTCTGTAGATTAATGTTCTCTCTCTCTCTGTGTAGATGAATGGTCTCTCTCTCTGTGTAGATGAATGTTCTCTCTCTCTCTGTGTAGATGAATGTTCTCTCTCTCTGTGTGTAGATGAATGTTCTCTCTCTCTCTCTCTGTGTAGATGAATGTTCTCTCTCTCTCTGTGTAGATGAATGTTCTCTCTCTCTCTCTCTCTCTGTGTAGATGAATGTTCTCTCTCTCTGTGTAGATGAATGTTCTCTCTCTCTCTCTGTGTAGATGACTGTTCTCTCTCTCTCTCTCTGTGTAGATGAATGTTCTCTCTCTCTCTCTCTGTGTAGATGACTGTTCTCTCTCTCTCTCTCTGTGTAGATTAATGTTCTCTCTCTCTCTGTGTAGATTAATGTTCTCTCTCTCTCTGTGTAGATGAATGTTCTCTCTCTCTCTCTGTGTAGATGAATGTTCTCTCTCTCTCTCTGTGTAGATGAATGTTCTCTCTCTCTCTGTGTAGATGAATGTTCTCTCTCTCTCTGTGTAGATGAATGTTCTCTCTCTCTCTCTGTGTAGATGAATGTTCTCTCTCTCTCTCTGTGTAGATGAATGTTCTCTCTCTCTCTCTGTGTAGATGAATGTTCTCTCTCTCTCTGTGTAGATGAATGTTCTCTCTCTCTCTCTGTGTAGATGAATGTTCTCTCTCTCTCTCTCTCTGTGTAGATGAATGTTCTCTCTCTCTGTGTAGATGAATGTTCTCTCTCTCTCTCTGTGTAGATGACTGTTCTCTCTCTTCTCTCTCTCTCCTCTGTGTAGATTAATGTTCTCTCTCTCTCTGTGTAGATTAATGTTCTCTCTCTCTCTGTGTAGATGAATGTTCTCTTCTCTCTCTCTCTGTGTAGATGAATGTTCTCTCTCTCTCTCTCTCTGTGTAGATGAATGTTCTCTCTCTCTCTGTGTAGATGAATGTTCTCTCTCTCTCTCTCTCTCTCTGTGTAGATGAATGTTCTCTCTCTCTCTCTCGGTGTAGATGAATGTTCTCTCTCTCTCTCTGTGTAGATGAATGTTCTCTCTCTCTCTGTGTAGATGAATGTTCTCTCTCTCTCTGTGTAGATGAATGTTCTCTCTCTCTCTGTGTAGATGAATGTTCTCTCTCTCTCTCTGTGTAGATGAATGTTCTCTCTCTCTCTCTGTGTAGATGAATGTTCTCTCTCTCTCTCTGTGTAGATGAATGTTCTCTCTCTCTCTCTGTGTAGATGAATGTTCCTCTCTCTCTCTCTGTGTAGATGAATGTTCTCTCTCTCTCTCTCTGTAGATTAATGTTCTCTCTCTCTCTGTGTAGATGAATGTTCTCTCTCTCTCTCTCTGTGTAGATGAATGTTCTCTCTCTCTCTCTCTGTGTAGATGAATGTTCTCTCTCTCTCTCTCTGTAGATTAATGTTCTCTCTCTCTCTGTGTAGATGAATGTTCTCTCTCTCTCTCTCTGTAGATGAATGTTCTCTCTCTTTCTGTGTAGATGAATGTTCTCTCTCTCTCTCGCTGTGTAGATGAATGTTCTCTCTCTCTGTGTAGATGAATGTTCTCTCTCTCTCTCTCTCTCTCTCTCTCTCTCTGTGTAGATGAATGTTCTCTCTCTGTAGATGAATGTTCTCTCTCTCTGTGTAGATGAATGTTCTCTCTCTCTCCTCTGTGTAGATGAATGTTCTCTCTCTCTCTCTGTGTAGATGAATGTTCTCTCTCTCTGTGTAGATGACTGCTCTCTCTCTCTCTGTGTAGATGAATGTTCTCTCTCTGTGTAGATGAATGTTCTCTCTCTCTGTGTAGATGAATGTTCTCTCTCTGTGTAGATGAATGTTCTCTCTCTGTGTAGATGAATGTTCTCTCTCTCTCTGTGTAGATGAATGTTCTCTCTCTGTGTAGATGAATGTTCTCTCTCTGTGTAGATGAATGTTCTCTCTCTGTGTAGATGAATGTTCTCTCTCTCTCTGTGTAGATGAATGTTCTCTCTCTGTGTAGATGAATGTTCTCTCTCTGTGTAGATGAATGTTCTCTCTCTCTCTGTGTAGATGAATGTTCTCTCTTCTGTGTAGATGAATGTTCTCTCTCTCTCTGTGTAGATGAATGTTCTCTCTCTCTCTGTGTAGATGAATGTTCTCTCTCTCTCTGTGTAGATGAATGTTCTCTCTCTCCTCTGTGTAGATGAATGTTCTCTCTCTCTCTGTGTAGATGAATGTTCTCTCTCTCTCTGTGTAGATGAATGTTCTCTCTCTGTGTAGATGAATGTTCTCTCTCTCTCTGTGTAGATGAATGTTCTCTCTCTGTGTAGATGAATGTTCTCTCTCTGTGTAGATGAATGTTCTCTCTCTCTCTGTGTAAGATGAATGTTCTCTCTCTGTGTAGATGAATGTTCTCTCTCTCTCTCTCTCTGTGTAGATGAATGTTCTCTCTCTCTCTGTGTAGATGACTGCTCTCTCTCTCTGTGTAGATGAATGTTCTCTCTCTCTCTGTGTAGATGAATGTTCTCTCTCTCTCTGTGTAGATGAATGTTCTCTCTCTGTGTAGATGAATGTTCTCTCTCTGTGGTAGATGAATGTCTCTCTCTCTGTGTAGATGAATGTTCTCTCTCTGTGTAGATGAATGTTCTCTCTCTGTGGTAGATGAATGTTTCTCTCTCTGTGTAATGAATGTTCTCTCTCTTGGTAGATGAATGTTCTCTCTCTGTGTAGATGAATGTTCTCTCTCTCTGTGTAGATGAATGTTCTCTCTCTGTGTAGATGAATGTTCTCTCTCTGTGTAGATGAATGTCCTCTCTCTCTGTGTAGATGAATGTTCTCTCTCTGTGTAGATGAATGTTCTCTCTCTGTGTAGATGAATGTTCTCTCTCTCTCTGTGTAGATGAATGTTCTCTCTCTGTGTAGATGAATGTTCTCTCTCTCTCTCTCTCTCTGTGTAGATGAATGTTCTCTCTCTCTCTGTGTAGATGACTGCTCTCTCTCTCTGTGTAGATGAATGTTCTCTCTCTCTCTGTGTAGATGAATGTTCTCTCTCTCTCTGTGTAGATGATGTTCTCTCTCTGTGTAGATGAATGTTCTCTCTCTGTGTAGATGAATGTTCTCTCTCTCTGTGTAGATGAATGTTCTCTCTCTGTGTAGATGAATGTTCTCTCTCTGTGTAGATGAATGTTCTCTCTCTCTGTGTAGATGAATGTTCTCTCTCTGTGTAGATGAATGTTCTCTCTCTGTGTAGATGAATGTTCTCTCTCTCTGTGTAGATGAATGTTCTCTCTCTGTGTAGATGAATGTTCTCTCTCTGTGTAGATGAATGTTCTCTCTCTCTCTGTGTAGATGAATGTTCTCTCTCTGTGTAGATGAATGTTCTCTCTCTGTGTAGATGACTGTTCTCTTACTTTCTGTAGGTCTTCTATGGACCTCTCAGTCTTCTTCAGTCTCTCTCTGAGCATCTGTTCTTTAGCTGAGATCTGACACTCCTCGCTCTCCAACAGACCAATCTCTGACTCCAACCTACAATGAAAGAACAAAAAAGAAAACCATGAAAAAACACATTTTTAATCATCCTAAAAGGATCAAATAAAGGATTTTAACTGCAACTTTTTCATATGAGTGGCTTGGTATTTTTGGGTGGTCAAACTCAACTCTGGACCTTGAAGCCAGTTTCCACTCTTTTGTCATTGTTCCCCTCTAATCAGGGACTGATTTAGACCTGGGACACCAGCTGTGTGACATGAATGATGAAGTAGGACAGTAAAGCAGCAGGCTCCGGACCTCTTAAGGTTAGGAAGAAACACAACACATTCTCTGTTCCTCGAAATCCAGTGTGGTGACGTGGTGACGTGTCGTTAGTATGAGCAGGAGGCCTTTCTGGTAATGGCTCTGATTGGTGTAACTTGGCCACGCCTTTCTGGTAATGGCTCTGATTGGTGTAAATTGGCCACGCCTTTCTGGTAATGGCTCTGATTGGTGTAAAGCTGCCACTCCTTTCTGGTAATGACTTTGATTGGAATTTGTTTAAAATTAGTTATTACTGTGACGAAGACGCACCATAGACTCAACGTAGACCCACCATAGACCCACCATAGACCCACCGTAGACCCAGTATAGACCCACAGTAGACTCAGTATAGACCCACCGTAGACCCAGTATAGACCCACAGTAGACCCAGTATAGACCCACCATAGACTCAGTATAGACCCACCATAGACCCACCATAGACTCAGTATAGACCCACCATAGACTCAGTACAGACCCACCATAGACCCAGTATAGATCCACCATAGACCCACCATAGACTCAGTACAGACCCACCATAGACCCAGTATAGATCCACCATAGACCCACCATAGACTCAGTATAGACCCACCATAGACTCAGTATAGACTCAGTATAGAACCCACCATAGACCCACCATAGACTCAGTATAGACCCACCATAGACTCAGTATAGACCCACCGTAGACCCAGTATAGACCCACAGTAGACCCAGTATAGACCCACCATAGACTCAGTATAGACCCACCATAGACCCACCATAGACTCAGTATAGACCCACCATAGACTCAGTACAGACCCACCATAGACCCAGTATAGATCCACCATAGACCCACCATAGACTCAGTATAGGTCGCAATTGTAAATGAGAACTTGTTCTCAACTTGCCTACCTGGTTAAATAAAGGTAAAATAAATTTAAAAAAAAAATAGACCCACCATAGACTCAGTATAGACTCAGTATAGACTCAGTATAGACCGCACCATAGACTCAGTATAGACCCACCATAGACCCACCATAGACTCAGTATAGACCCACCATAGACTCAGTATAGACCCACCATAGACTCAGTATAGACCCACCATAGACCCACCATAGACTCAGTATAGACCCACCATAGACTCAGTATAGACCCACCATAGACTCAGTATAGACCCACCATAGAACCACCGTAGACCCAGTATATACCCACTATAGACTCAGTATAGATCCACCATAGACCCACCATAGACTCAGTATAGACCCACCATAGACCCACCATAGACTCAGTAGAGACCAACCATAGACCCAGTATAGACCCACCATAGACCCACCATAGACTCAGTATAGACCCACCATAGACTAAGTCTAGACCCACCATAGACTCAGTATAGACCCAGTATAGACCCACCATAGACCCAGTATAGACCCACCATAGACCCAGTATAGACCCACCATAGACTCAGTACAGACCCACCATAGACCCAGTATAGACCCACCATAGACTCAGTATAGACCCAGTATAGATCCACCATAGACCCAGTATAGACCCAGTAAATACCCACCATAGACCCACCATAGACTCACCATAGACACAGTATAGACCCAGTATAGACTCACCATTGACTCAGTATAGACCCACCATACACCCACCAAACTCCAGCCAGTGGAGAGAGCATTGTTCTCTTGTTGAAATGAAGGCTGTTGCTTTCACACGTTTAAATGCGTAGGTCCCATGTGGTAAATCTATGGTCCATCCAATACCACAGTAATTGGGGAGTGTTTCATCACTCCATCCAATACCACAGTAATTGGGGAGTGTTTCACCATTCCATCCAATACCACAGTAATTGGGGAGTGTTTCATCATTCCATCCAATACCACAGTAATTAGGGAGTGTTTCATCATTCCATCCAATACCACAGTAATTGGGGAGTGTTTCACCATTCCATCCAATACCACAGTAATTGGGGAGTGTTTCATCATTCCATCCTATACCACAGTAATTGGGGAGTGTTTCATCATTCCATCCAATACCACAGTAATTGGGGAGTGTTTCACCATTCCATCCAATACCACAGTAATTGGGGAGTGTTTCATCATTCCATCCAATACCACAGTAATTGGGGAGTGTTTCATCATTCCTGTCCCAGTCTTAACCTCTACCTGTCTGGTCTCCTGTTAGACAGGGGAGGCTGTACCAGTCTTAATCTCTACCTGTCTGGTCTCCTGTTAGACAGGGGGAGGCTGTACCAGTCTTAACCTCTACCTGTCTGGTCTCCTGTTAGACAGGGGGAGGCTGTACCAGTCTTAACCTCTACCTGTCTGATCTCCTGTTAGACAGGGGGAGGCTGTCCCAGTCTTAACCTCTACCTGTCTCATCTCCTGTTAGACAGGGGGAGGCTGTACCAGTCTTAAACTCTACCTGTCTGGTCTCCTGTTAGACAGGGGGAGGCTGTACCAGTCTTAATCTCTACCTGTCTGGTCTCCTGTTAGACAGGGGGAGGCTGTCCCAGTCTTAACCTCTACCTGTCTGGTATCCTGTTAGACAGGGGGAGGCTGTACCAGTCTTAACCTCTACCTGTCTGGTCTCCTGTTAGACAGGGGGAGGCTGTACCAGTCTTAACCTCTACCTGTCTGGTCTCCTGTTAGACAGGGGGAGGCTGTACCAGTCTTAACCTCTACCTGTGTCCGTTCAGATAGGACAGGTTCAGCCTGATACAGAGGATATTTCTTTTGGGTCGTGTATATTTCACTGCAAGCGGTACCGGAGGGCCAAGTCTAGGTCCAAGAGACTTCTAAACAGTTCTACCACCAAGCCCCCACATCAGTCCGTGTTCCGTTGTTTACAACCAATAAGTAACTAGGCACAGAGCCTTCTGAAAGTATTCAGACCCCTTGACTTTTTCCACATTTTGTTACGTTACAGCCTTATTCTAAAATAGATGACATTGTTTTTTCTCACAATGTACACACAACACCCCATAATGACCAAGCAAAAACAGGTTATTAGATATTTTTGCAAATGTATACAAAAAATAATGAAATATGACATTTCCATAAGTCTTCAGACCCTTTACTCAGTACTTTCTTGAAGCATGTTGGCAGCGATTACAGCCTCCAGTCTTCTTGGGTAAGACGCTACAAGCTTGGCACACCTGTATTTGGGGAGTTTCTCCCATTCTTCTCTGCAGATCCTCTCAGGCTCTGTCAGGTCCCCATTCTTAAAATAAAGTGGTGATCCTAACTCACCTAAAATAGGGATTTTTACTAGGATTAAATGTCAGGAATTGTGAAAAACTAAGTTTAAATGTATTTGGCTAAGGTGTATGTAAACTTCCGACTTCCGACACACACACACACACACACACACACACACACACACACACACACACACACACACACACACACACACACACACACACACACACACACACACACACACACACACACACACACACATACACACACACACACACACACACATTCCATTTATCCCAGAGGACCTGGGTTTGGGTTATTATTTTTGCTGGCTAGCCAATCAGGAAGCATCGTTCAGAGGACCCCCCTCCCTGACTCCTCCCTGGTCATTTCCTGCCATTGTATAGTGCAAGAGGGTTCTAGAATGCCTCAAAAGTTACATGGTCAGTAATAACAAGGAAGCTTCCCAAGATTCCATCTCTCAGTCCACCCTATTCCCTATATAGTGCACTACTATAGACCAGAGCCCTATTCCCTATATAGTGCACTACTATAGACCAGGGACCATAGGGGGTTCATAGAGTTCTACTGTGATGGTTAACACTGACATCTGCACCCCCGTGGTCAATACCAACATCTGCACCCCCGTGGTCAATACCAACATCTGCACCCCCGTGGTCAATACCAACAGCTTCACCCCCGTGGTCAATACCAACATCTGCACCCCCGTGAACAATACCAACATCATTACCCCCGTGGTCAATACCAACAGCTGCACCCCCGTGGCCAATACCAACATCTGCACCCCCGTGGTCGATACCAACATCTGCACCCCCCATGGTCGATACCAACATCTGCACCCCCGCGGTCAATACCAACAGCTGCACCCCCGTGGCCAATACCAACATCATCACCCCCCATGGTCAATACCAACATCTGCACCCCCGTGGTCAATACCAACATCATTACCCCCCGTGGTCGATACCAACATCTGCACCCCTGTGGTCAATACCAACAACTGCACCCCCGTGGTCAATACCAACATCTGCACCCCCCGTGGTCAATACCAACATCTTCACCCCCCGTGGCCAATACCAACATCTGCACCCCCATGGTCGATACCAACATCTGCACCCCCGTGGTCGATACCAACATCTGCACCCCCGTGGTCAATACCAACATCATCACCCCCCCCGTGGTCAATACCAACATCCTCACCCCCCGTGGTCAATACCAACATCTGCACCCCCTGTGGTCAATACCAACATCTGCACCCGTGAACAAGGCCATGATACCAACATGGTCAGTTGGTACCACTCTCCCTCCACTCTCCCTCCACTCTCCCTCCACTCTCCCACCACTCCCCGTGGCTGATGTGAGTAAGACATTTTAGCGTGTTAACCCTCACAAGGCTGCCAGCCCAGACGGCATCCCCAGCCGCGTCCTCAGAGCATGCGCAGAGCAGCTGGCTGGAGTGTTTACGGACATATTCAATCTCTCCCTATTCCAGTCTGCTGTCCCCACTTGCTTCAAGATGTCCACCATTGTTCCTGTACCCAAGAAAGCAAAGGTAACTGAACTAAATGACTATCGACACGTAGCACTCACTTAAGGTATTCATGAAGTGCTTTGAGAGGCTAGTTAAGGATCCTCTTCTTTACCTGACACCCTAGACCCACTTCAATGTGCTTACTGCACCAATAGATCCACAGACGATGCAAATCGCCATCGCACTGCACACTGCCCTATCCCATCTGGACAAGAGGTATACCTGTGTAAGAATGTTGTTCATTGAACACAGCTCAGCCTTCAACACCATAGGACCCTCCAAGCTCATCGTTAAGCTTGAGACCCTGTGTCTGAACCCCGCCCTGTGTAACTCCTCAACACAAGGGTGCATGTTCAGCCCCCTCCTGTACTCCCTGTTCATCCACCACTGAGTGGCCACGCACGCCTCCAACTCAATCATCAAGTTTGCAGACAACACAACAGTAGTAGGCTTGATTACCAACAACGACGAGACAGCCTACAGGGAGGAGGTGTGGGCCCTCGGAGTGTGTTGTCAGGAAAACAACCTCTCCCTCAATGTCAACAAAATGAAGGAGCTGATCGTGGACTTCAGGAGACAGCAGAGGGAGCACGCCTCTATACACATCGACGGGACAGCAGTGGAGAAGGTGGAAAGCTTCAAGTTCCTCGGTGTACACATCACTGACGATCTGAAATGGTTCCACCCCCACAGACAGTGTGGTGAAGAAGATGCAACAGCTCTTGGCCCCTAAAACCCTCACAAACTTTTCACAGATGCACAATTGAGAGCATCCTGTCTGGCTGTATCACTGCCTGGAATGGCAACTGCACCGCACACAACCGCAGGGCCCTCCAGAGGGTAGTGAGGTCTGCACAACGCATCACCGGCGGCAAACTACCTGCCCTCCAGGACATCTACAACACTCGATGTCACAGGAAGGCCAAAAAGATCATCAACGATATCAACCACCCGAGCCACAGCCTGTTCACCCCGCTATCATCCAGAAGGCGAGGTCAGTAGAGGTGCGTCAAACCTGGGACAGAGAGACTGAAAAACAGCTTCTATCTCAAGGCCATCAGACTGTTAAACAGCCATCACTATCCGGTTACCACCCAGTTACTCAACCCTGCACCTTAGAGGCTGCTGCCCCATATACATAGACATGGAATCACTGGTCACTTTAATAATGGAACACTAGTCACTTTAATAATGTTTACATACTGCTTTACTCATCTCATATGTACAGTGGGGAGAACAAGTATTTGATACACTGCCGATTTTGCAGGTTTTCCTACTTACAAAGCATGTAGAGGTCTGTACATTTTATCATAGGTACACTTCAACTGTGAGAGACGGAATCTAAAACAAAAATCCAGAAAATCACATTGTATGATTTTTAAGTAATTCGGTCTGTATGTTCCCTAGCCGTTGGCAGAACAGTTGAAACTGGAGCAGCAGCACGACCAGGTGGACTGGGGACAGCAAGGAGTCACCATATCAGATGGTCCTGAGCCTTCTGACGGTCTGTATGTTCCCTAGCCGTTGGCAGAACAGTTGAAACTGGAGCAGCAGCACGACCAGGTGGACTGGGGACAGCAATGAGTCATCATGCCAGGTGGTCCTGAGCCTTCTGACGGTCTGTATGCAGTATATTTGGGAATAGCAGTCATTGGAAAGAAGTGGAGGGCTCTCAAAAACATTTAATAATCAATGAAAAGGTAATAGGTCAATGAAAATGGCGGTTATTAGACAGAGACAGTGCCAGAGACAAACAGAGACAGAGATAGAGACAGACAGAAACAGAGACAGATACAGAGACAGAGACATAGACAGAGACAGACAGAAACAGAGACATAGAGAGAGACAGAGATAGAGACAGACAGAAACAGACACAGATACAGAGACAGAGACAAACAGAAACAGAGACAGAGACAGAGACAGAGACAGAGACAGAGACAGAGACAGAGACAGAGACAGAGACAGAGACAGAGACAGAGACAGACAGAAACAGAGACATAGAGAGAGACAGAGATAGAGACAGACAGAAACAGACACAGATACAGAGACAGAGACAAACAGAAACAGAGACAGAGACAGAGACAGAGACAGAGACAGAGACAGAGACAGAGACAGAGACAGAGACAGAGACAGACAGAAACAGAGACATAGAGAGAGACAGAGATAGAGACAGACAGAAACAGACACAGATACAGAGACAGAGACAAACAGAAACAGAGACAGAGACAGAGACAGAGACAGAGACAGAGACAGAGACAGAGACAGAGACAGAGACAGAGACAGAGACAGAGACAGAGACATAGACATAGACATAGACAGAGACAGATAGAAACAGAGACATAGACAGAGACAGATAGAAACAGACAGAAACAGAGACAGACAGAGACAGAGACAGACAGAAACAGAGACAGAGACAGAGACAGAGACAGAGACAGAGACAGAGACAGAGACAGAGACAGAGACAGAGACATAGACAGAGACAGATAGAAACAGAGACATAGACAGAGACAGATAGAAACAGAGACATAGACAGACAGAGACAGAGACAGAGACAGTAACATTAAGAAATGCTATAGATGGAAGGAATGCAGTTTGGAAACCTACCAAAAAACAATTAGGCAACAACAAATTCAATCCCTCTTAGACAATTTCCTGGCTAAAACGTTCCACTGTAATAGTGAAGGTGTAAACTTGGCAGTAGAAAATCTTAACAGTATATTTGACCTCTCAGCTTCCCTATCAAATCTAAAAATCTCAAATAGAAAACCGAAGAAAATTAACAATAATGACAAATGGTTTGATGAAGAATGCAAAAATCTAAGAAAGAAATTGAGAAACCTGTCCAACCAAAAACATAGAGACCCGGAAAACCTGAGTCTACGCCTTCACTATGGTGAATCACTAAAACAATACAGAAATACACTACGGAAAAAGAAGGAACAGCATGTCAGAAATCAGCTCAATGCAATTGAAGAATCCATAGACTCTAACCACTTCTGGGAAAATTGGAAAACACTAAACAAACAACAACACGAAGAATTATCTATCCAAAATGGAGATGTATGGGTAAACCACTTCTCCAATCTTTTTGGCTCTATAACAAAGAATAAAGAGCAAAAACATATACATGATCAAACACAGATTTTAGAATCAACTATTAAAGACTACCAGAACCCACTGGATTCTCCAATTACATTGAAAGAGTTACAGGACAAAATAAAAACCCTCCAACCCAAAAAGGCCTGTGGTGTTGATGGTATCCTCAATGAAATGATCAAATATACAGACAACAAATTCCAATTGGCTATACTAAAACTCTTTAACATCATACTTAGCTCTGGCATCTTCCCCAATATTTGGAACCAAGGACTGATCACCCCCAATCCACAAAAGTGGAGACAAATTTGACCCCAATAACTACCGTGGAATATGTGTCAACAGTAACCTCGGGAAAATCCTCTGCATTATTATTAACAGCAGACTCGTACATTTCCTCAATGAAAACAATGTACTGAACAAATGTCAAATTGGCTTTTTACCAAATTACCGTACAACAGACCACGTATTCACCCTGCACACCCTAATTGACAATCAAACAAACCAAAACAAAGGCAAAGTCTTCTCATGCTTTGTTGATTTCAAAAAAGCCTTCGACTCAATCTGGCATGAGGGTCTGCTATACAAACTGATGGAAAGCGGTGTTGGGGGTAAAACATACGACATTATAAAATCCATGTACACAAACAACAAGTGTGCGGTTAAAATTGGCAAAAAACACACACATTTCTTCACACAGGGTCGTGGGGTTAGACAGGGATGCAGCTTAAGCCCCACCCTCTTCAACATATATATCAACGAATTGGCGAGGGCACTAGAAAAGTCTGCAGCACCCGGCCCCCCCTGCTAGAATCCGAAGTCAAATGTCTGCTGTTTGCTGATGATCTGGTGCTTCTGTCACCAACCAAGGAGGGCCTACAGCAGCACCTAGATCTTATGCACAGATTCTGTCAGACCTGGGCCCTGACAGTAAATCTCAGTAAGACCAAAATAATGGTGTTCCAAAAAAGGTCCAGTCACCAGGACCACAAATACAAATTCCATCTAGACACTGTTGCCCTAGAGCACACAAAAAACTATACATACCTTGGCCTAAACATCAGCACCACAGGTAACTTCCACAAAGCTGTGAACGATCTGAGAGACAAGGCAAGAAGGGCATTCTATGCCATCAAAAGAAACATAAATTTCAACATACCAATTAGGATTTGGCTAAAAATACTTGAATCAGTCATAGAGCCCATTGCCCTTTATGGTTGTGAGGTCTGGGGTCCGCTCACCAACCAAGACTTCACAAAATGGGACAAACACCAAATTGAGACTCTGCACGCAGAATTCTGCAAAAATATCCTCCGTGTACAACGTAGAACACCAAATAATGCATGCAGAGCAGAATTAGGCCGATACCCACTAATTATCAAAATCCAGAAAAGAGCTGTTAAATTCTACAACCACCTAAAAGGAAGCGATTAACAAACCTTCCATAACAAAGCCATCACCTACAGAGAGATGAACCTGGAGAAGAGTCCCCTAAGCAAGCTGGTCCTGGGGCTCTGTTCACAAACACAAACACACACCACAGAGCCCCAGGACAGCAGCACAATTAGACCCAACCAAATCATGAGAAAACAAAAAGATAACTACTTAACACATTGGAAAGAATTAACAAAAAAACAGAGCAAACTAGAATGCTATTTGGCCCTAAACAGAGAGTACACAGCGGCAGAATACCTGACCACTGTGACTGACCCAAAATTAAGGAAAGCCTTGACTATGTACAGACTCAGTGAGCATAGCCTTGCTATTGAGAAAGGCCGCCGTAGGCAGACATGGCTCTCAAGAGAAGACAGGCTATGTGCTCACTGCCCACAAAATGAGGTGGAAACTGAGCTGCACTTCCTAACCTCCTGCCCAATGTATGACCATATTAGAGAGACATATTTCCCTCAGATTACACAGATCCACAAAGAATTCGAAAACAAATCCAATTTTGAAAAACTCCCATATCTACTGGGTGAAATTCCACAGTGTGCCATCACAGCAGCAAGATTTGTGACCTGTTGCCACGAGAAAAGGGCAACCAGTGAAGAACAAACACCATTGTAAATACAACCCATATTTATGCTTATTTATTTTATCTTGTGTCCTTTAGCCATTTGTACATTGTTAGAACACTGTATATATATATAATATGACATTTGTAATGTCTTTACTGTTTTGAAACTTCTGTATGTGTAATGTTTACTGTTAATTTTTTGTTTTTCACTTTATATATTAACTTTGTATGTTGTCTACCTCACTTGCTTTGGCAATGTTAACACATGTTTCCCATGCCAATAAAGCCCTTGAATTGAATTGAATTGAATTGACAGAGACAGAGACAGATACAGAGACAGAGACAGAAACAGAGACAGAGACAGAGACAGAAACAGAGAATTTATGGCGCTATCTCAGTGTAAAGTCACTGTACAACACTGAGCCTGTCCCACATTCACCCAGACATCTCAGACTAACAGGAAATATACTGGCTCTGCTTCCCTCTAGTGGTGCAACTGAACAGTACAAAAATAAATAAAGGGAACACTAAAATAACACATCTTAGATCTGAATGAATGAAATATTCTTATTAAATACTTTTTGATTTACATAGTTGAATGTGCTGACAACAAAATCACACAAAAATGATCCATGGAAATCAAATGTATCAACCCATAGAGGTCTGGATTTGGAGTCACACTCAAAATTAAAGTGGAAAACCACACTACAGGCTGATCCAACTTTGATGTCCTAAAAACAAGTCAAAATGAGGCTCAATAGTGTGTGTGGCCACCACGTGCCTGTATGACCTCCCTACAACGCCTGGGCATGCTCCTGATGAGGTGGCGGATGGTCTCCTGAGGGATCTCCTTCCAGACCTGGACTAAAGCATCCGCCAACTCCTGGACAGTCTGTGGTGCAATGTGGCGTTGGTGGATGGAGCGAGACATGATGTCCCAGATGTGCTCAATTGGAATCAGGTCTGGGGAACGGGTGGGCCAGTCCATAGCATCAATGCCTTCCTCTTGCAGGAACTGCTGACACACTCCAGCCACTTGAGGTCTAGCATTGTCTTGCATTAGGAGGAACCCAGGGCCAACCGCACCAGCATATGGTCTCAAAAGGGGTCTGAGGATCTCATCTCAGTACCTAATGGCAGTCAGGCTACCTCTGGCGAGCACATGGAGGGCTGTGGGGCTCCCCAAAGAAATGCCACCCCACACCATGACTGACCCACCGCCAAACCGGTCATGCTGGAGGATGTTGCAGGCAGCAGAACGTTCTCCACGGCGTCTCCAGACTGTCACGTCTGTCACATGTGCTCAGTGTGAACCTGCTTTCATCTGTGAAGAGCACAGGGCGCCAGTGGCGAATTTGCCAATCTTGGTGTTCTCTGGCAAATGCCAAACGTCCTGCACAGTGTTGGGCTGTAAGCACAACCCCCACCCGTGGACGTCGGGCCCTCATACCACCCTCATGAAGTCTGTTTCTGACCGTTTGAGCAGACACATGCACATTTGTGGCCTGCTGGAGGTCATTTTGCAGGGCTCTGGCAGTCCTCCTCCTGCACCTCCTTGCACAAAGGCAGAGGTAGCGGTCCTGCTGCTGGGTTGTTGCCCTCCTACGGCCTCCTCCACGTCTCCTGATGTACTGGCCTGTCTCCTGGTAGAGCCTCCATGCTCTGGACACTACGCTGACAGACACATCAAACCTTCTTGCCACAGCTCGCATTGATGTGCCATCCTGGATGAGCTGCACTACCTGAGCCACTTGTGTGGGTTGTAGACTCCGTCTCATGCTACCACTAGAGTGAAAGCACCGCCAGCATTCAAAAGTGACCAAAACATCAGCCAGGAAGCATAGGAACTGAGAAGTGGTAATCACCTGCAGAACCACTCCTTTATTGGGGGTGTCTTGCTAATTGCCTATAATTTCCACCTGTTGTCTATTCCATTTGCACAACAGTGCAATGTATTATATGATATTATTTATTTATTATTACAGGTAACTTATTAGATACTATGTAGGCATTTTGGGCGAGTTGGAATATTTCTAAATCAAACACGCCAAATAAATCGACATTTTGGGGATATAAATATAAAGAAGGACATTATCGACCAAAAGGACCATTTGTGATGTTTCTGGGACATTTTGGAGTGCCAACAGAAGAAGATCTTCAAAGGTCATGCTTTATATATTATAATTATATCGTTATTTCAGATTTTTGTGTCGCCACCTGCCTGGTTGAAAATTATTTCCATGCGTTTGTATGCGGGGGCGCTGTCCTCAGATAATCGCATTTCGCCATAAAGCCTTTTTGAATCATAGAGTGGCTGGATTAACAAGAAGATAAGCTTAATTTTGATGTATTACACTTATATTTTCATGAATCTTGAATATCTTGAATTTGGAGCTCTGCAAATTTCACTGGATGTTGTCAAATCCATCCCGCTAAAGGGATTGGCTCGCGAAGGGATCAGTAAGAGGCTAAAGGGATTGGCGCGCGAAGGGATCAGTAAGAGGCTAAAGGGATTGGCGTGCGAAGGGATCAGTAAGAGGCTAAAGGGATTGGCGTGCGAAGGAATCAGCAAGAGGCTAAAGGGATTGGCGTGCGAAGGAATCAGCAAGAGGCTAAAGGGATTGGCGCGCGAAGGAATCAGCAAGAGGCTAAAGGGATTGGCGTGCGAAGGGATCAGCAAGAGGCTAAAGGGATTGGCGCGCGAAGGAATCAGTAAGAGGCTTTAATAATAATGTTTACATATCTTGCATTACTCATTTCATATGTACTGTATTTAATACTACCGCTTGGTCATCGCTCATCCATATTTTGTATATATTTATATGTACATATTCTTATTTCATTCCTTTACTTAGATGTGTGTATTGTGTGTATTGTTATGGAATTGTTAGATATTACTTGTTAGATACTACTGCAAAATGTTATGTGTGTGTGTGTGTGTGTGTGCGTGTGTGTGCGTGCGTGTGTGTGTGTGTGTGTGCGTGTGTGTGTGTGTATTGGAATGTCAAAGTAAGTATGTGTGAGTGTGTTGGGGTAGAGTCCAGTGTGTTGGGTAGAGTCCAGTGTGTTGGGGAGAGTCCAGTGCGTGTAGAGTCCAATGTGTTGGGGTAGAGTCCAGTGTGTTGGGTAGAGTCCAGTGTGTTGGGGAGAGTCCAGTGCGTGTAGAGTCCAATGTGTTGGGGTAGAGTCCAGTGTGTTGGGTAGAGTCCAGTGTGTTGGGTAGAGTCCAGTGTGTGTAGAGTCCAGTGTGTGGGGTAGAGTCCAGTGTGTTGGGTAGAGTCCAGTGTGTGGGGTAGAGTCCAGTGTGTTGGGTAGAGTCCAGTGTGTGTAGAGTCCAGTGTGTGGGGTAGAGTCCAGTGTGTTGGGTAGAGTCCAGTGTGTGGGGTAGAGTCCAGTGTGTTGGGTAGAGCCCAGTGTGCTGGGTAGAGTCCAGTGTGTGTTGGTAGAGTCCAGTGTGTTAACTATTTAGTTAACTGTTTAACTAACTATTTAGCAGTCTTATGGCTTGGGGGTAGAAGCTGTTCAGGGTTCAGTTGCTTCCAGACTTAGCGCTCCGGTTCCGGTTGACGTGCGATAGCAGAGAGAACAATCTATGGCTGCAGACTGACACCGCCTGGTATAGAGGTCCTGGATGGCAGGGGGTTCAGCCCCAGCGATGTACTGGGCCGTACGCACCACCTTCTGTAGCGCCAAGCAATTGCCATACCAAGCGGTGATACAGCCAGTCAAGATGCTCTCAGTGGTGCAGTTTGAGAACTTTTTGAGTCTCTGAGGCCTTAAATCTATTGAAAGGAGGGAAGAAACAGTATGGCCCTCCGTTTCCCTAAAGTCCACGATCAGCTCCTTTGTCAGACCATAATGCTACAGCAAAGTTTAATCGGTATTGTACACAACAGATTGATATGAGCAATCATCAGTCAGACAGGGGAGAGGACCACAAAGCTGCCCTGTGAGAAGCCTGATTAGAAAGGCCTGCAGAAGGAACTGTGGGTGTACTGTACAGCTATAACAGGCTTTCTGGATTTCCATGTGTCTCTCAGAACAACAAACATATGACCTCTAACGTTTAGGACTGTTTATTATCTTTAGGTTACTGCTTAAGGAACTGCGTACCGACAAACTCCCTTTTCTGGTTGGAGCCTCATCGACTCACCCTGAATGTTTATAAGGTGGCTACTTTGATCAGAGCAACTACTTTCAATTGCAGGGCAGCGGAGTGAGAGAAGAAAAAGAGAGAGAGAACGAGAAAATGAGCAAGAGAGAGAGAGAGAGAGCGAGAGAGAGGGGGAGTGAGAGAGAAAGAGAGAGAGAGCAGAGAGAGAGAGAGAGACTAGAGACAGAGAGAGAGAGAGAGAGAGAGAGAGAGAGAGAGAGAGAGAGAGAGAGAGAGAGAGAGAGAGAGAGAGAATAAGAGATAGAGAGGGAGAGGCGTTGGCAAAGTTAATGATGATGTCCTCCCACAAGCTCCCCTCCCAATCTTGACTTCTCCTTCTCTCTCTTCCTGTCTGAATCTCCCAGCCGAGCTTATTGGTCCCCGAGGCCTCCACTGTGTGTGTGTGTCTGTGTCTGTGTCTGTGTGTCTGTGTGTCTGTGTGTCTGTGTGTCTGTGTGTGTGTTCATGTCTGTGTGTGTGTGCCAGTGTGTGTGTGTGTGCCTCTGTGTGTGTTCATGTCTGTGTGTGTGTGTGTGTCTGTCTGTCTGTGTGTGTGTCTGTGTATGGGTGTGTGTATGTATGTGTGTGCCAGTTTCCAAGATTCACCCATCTAGTAGCGGCTCGCATCCCACTTTGCCTTCAGAACAACTTGTATTCTTCGGGGCATGGATTCTACAAGTCATAAATGTTCAACAGGGATGTTGGCCCATGCTGATTCAATGGCATCACTCAGTTGCTGCAGATTGGACAGCGGTCTACCTCCGTCACCAGCCTGTAATGTTGACACCAGGCAGGATGGGGCCATTGACTCATGCTACTTAAACCAAATCCTGACTCTGCCATCAGCATGACTCAACAGGAACTGAGATTTGTCGGACCAGGCAATGTTTTTCCACTCCTCATTTGTCCAGTGTTGCATGATTCTTCCCTTTCCCCTTTAACCTCTCATCAACCAGCTGTTTTCACCCACAGGACTGCTGCTGACTGGATGTTTTGGTTTGTTGCATCATTCTCAGTAAACCCGAGACACTGTCGTGCGTGAAAAGCCCAGGAGGCCGTTTCTGAGGAACTAGAACCGGTGCACCAGGCACTGATCATACCAGACTCAGTCACTTAGGGCACTAGTTTTGTCCAGTCTAATGTTTAATCGAACAGTAACTAAAAGCCTCGATGCCTGTATACATGCTTCAATTGCCATTATTATGGTATACCTAATAAACTGTCCGGAGAGTGTATGAGTGTATGGTGATGTAGTTCCCTTCCCCTCTGACACACGCTCAAGGCTGTAAGTCCCAGCTCGGTGGGGGACATTTGAGGAGATGTTCTCTATAGGAGAGAGAGAAACGGACAAGGTGGTGCAGGGATGTACATCAGACATATCCACACCCTCTAACAGGAGACCTGGGGTATGTAGCATACCATACCCTCTAACAGGAGACCTGAGGTATGTAGCATACCATACCCTCTAACAGGAGACCTGAGGTATGTAGCATACCCTCTAACAGGAGACCTGGGGTATGTAGCATACCATACCCTCTAACAGGAGACCTGAGGTATGTAGCACACCATATCCTCTAACAGGAGACCTGTGGTATGTAGCATACCATACCCTCTAACAGGAGACCTGAGGTATGTAGCACACCATACCATCTGACAGGATGCATTCTCCCTCATCTTCCGTCTCTTCTTCCTCCTTCTCCTCCTCTTCCTCATTCTCCTCCTCATCTGCCTTCTCATCTGCCTCCTCATCTGCCTCCTCCTTCTCCCACCCTCTCTTCCTGTTTCTCATCGTCTATATTATCACTGATTCCTGTAGAGATGACCTAGCCTACTGTGCGTTGTGGAACATATCATTGTGTTATTGATTCTTAGGTGATGTGTTTATTGATCGGTCGACCTCTAGCATGTATATTGTGTGTTAAGGACCAGAGCAGAACAGAGCGGCCTGGTAGCACAGATCAAAGTGTTCATCCCAAATAGCACCCTATTCCTTATGGGCTCTGGGCAACAGAGGCAACTGCATAGGGGCTAGTGTGCTATTTGGGAGGCTGTCACAGATTAAAGAAGGCAAAGTATACAGAGATCTGACTGCTTATCATGAAATATAATACAGAGGACTGACTGCTTCTCATGAATATTAAACACAATAGCTTTCCTCTTTAATCCACCTCTCTTTTCCTCCTCTTTAATCAACCTCTCCTTTCCTTCCTTCCTTCCTTTCATTCCTTCCTTCCTCTCTCTGTCTGCTGTTGAAGAACTGAGGACAGGTCCCAATGTGAGCTACCCACCATATTAGGTATCACTCTCGCTCTGTCACACAGACAGAGAGACTAGATAAACACTGGAACACTTCCCTAGATTGAACTCTCAGGTCTAGTTCAGAACAATCATTATTTGGCCAACAATAGGGGCCGATCTGTTAGAAAATGCCCGGGTCGGTTTCTGGTCCAAGTCTGTCCCTGCTCTGCCCGTTAACAAACATTGAACCATCTAATTTCTCTCTGCCTGGAAGGCAAACGATCACACTGAATATAATAAAGCATAAATTCACTGAGATGTTATTTAGCTCCTCTCCTCTCCTCTCCTCTCCTCTCCTCTCCTCTCCTCTCCTCTCCTCTCCTCTCCTCTCCTCTCCTCTCCTCTCCTCTCCTCTCCTCTCCTCTCCTCTCCTCTCCTCTCCTCTCCTCTCCTCTCCTCTCCTCCTCCTCTCATCTCCTCTGTCGATTGTCATAACCTATATATTTGTTATAATAATAAACATTCGCCAGGATTCAACCTCGTTCCTTCTGTCAGTGTTCTGGTCCCTGACTCTACTCACTGAGCTACCAGTCAGATGACACATCAACAAATCCTGACTACATTGTAGGCCTAACTACGGTGTCCAGTAGAGGTCAGTGTTTGAATGCAACCTGGAATCGAAGAAAACACAAGAAATCAGTGGGATCTCGCATGTGATAAACAAAGCTTCAGACATGATTCATCACGTGTCTGAATCCTGGCTTAGGAAGACCACCAAAAACCCTGAAATTTCCATCCCTAACTATAACATTTTCCGACAAGATAGAACTGCCAAAGGGGTCGGAGTTGCAGTCTACTGCAGCGAAAGCCTGCAAAGTTTTTTTTTACTATCCAGGTCTGTTCCCAAACAATTTGAGCTTCTACTTTTAAAAATCCACCTTCCCAGAAACAAGTCTCTCACTGTTGCCGCTTGCTATCGACCACTCTCTGCCTCCAGCTGTGCCCTGGACACCATATGTGAATTGATTGCCCCCCATCTATCGTCAGAGCTCGGGCTGTTAGGTGACCTAAACTGGGACATGCTTAACACCCCGGCCATCCTACAATCTAAGATTGATGCCCTCAATCTCACACAAATGATCAATGCCCTCCAAATACACCTCTGCTGTTTTCAACCAGGATCTCAGCGATCACTGCCTCATTGCCTGCGTCCGTAATGGGTCTGCGGTCAAACGACCACCTCTCATCTCTGTCAAATGCTCCCTAAAACACTTCAGCGAGTAGGCCTCTCTAATCGACCTGGCCAGGGTATCTTGGAAGGATATTGACCTCATTCCATCAGTAGAGGATGCCTGGTTATTCTTTAAAAGTGCTTTCCTCACCATCTTAAATAAGCATGCCCCATTCAAAAAATTTAGAACCAGGAACAGATGTACCCCTTAGTTCATTCCAGACCTGACCGCTCTTGACCAGCCCACAGAAAAACATTCTGTGGCGTATTGCATTAGCATCGAATAGCCCCAGTGATATGCAACTTTTCAGGGAAGTTAGGAACCAATATACACAGGAAGTTAAGAAAGTGAAGGCTAGCTTTTGCAAACAGCAATTTGCATCCTGTAGCACAAACTCCAAAAAGTTATGGGACACTGTAAAGTCCATGGAGAATAAGAGCACCTCCTCCCAGCTGCCAACTGCACTAAGTACAGGTATAATATTAGTAGTGCTTTGAAAACTGCATCGGAGCATCGGAGCTCTGGTATCAATTGTTCCATCATTACATTGCAGTGTTGATTCTGTTCTGTTTTTGGAGAAGGTATGTACTTAATGTCTTGTGCTGACAAGTTGATGTATCTGAACATGAGCATCTGTGAGTGTTGCTCCATGTTGTTGCCCAGAGGAAGTGTCCATGTTGTTGTCCAGAGGAAGTGTCCATGTTGTTGCCCAGAGGAAGTGTCCATGTTGTTGTCCAGAGGAAGTGTCCATGTTGTTGTCCAGAGGAAGTGTCCATGTTGTTGTCCAGAGGAAGTGTCCATGTTGTTGTCCAGAGGAAGTGTCCATGTTGTTGTCCAGAGGAAGTGTCCATGTTGTTGTCCAGAGGAAGTGTCCATGTTGTTGTCCAGAGGAAGTGTCCATGTTGTCGTCCAGAGGAAGTGTCCATGTTGTTGTCCAGAGGAAGTGTCCATGTTGCCGTCCAGAGGAAGTGTCCATGTTGTTGTCCAGAGGAAGTGTCCATGTTGTTGTCCAGAGGAAGTGTCCATGTTGTTGTCCAGAGGAAGTGTCCATGTTGTTGTCCAGAGGAAGTGTCCATGTTGCCGTCCAGAGGAAGTGTCCATGTTGTTGTCCAGAGGAAGTGTCCATGTTGCCGTCCAGAGGAAGTGTCCATGTTGTTGTCCAGAGGACGTGTCCATGTTGTTGTCCACAGGAAGTGTCCATGTTGTTGTCCAGAGGAAGTGTCCATGTTGTTGTGCAGAGGAAGTGTCCATGTTGTTGTCCAGAGGACGTGTCCATGTTGTTGTCCAGAGGAAGTGTCCATGTTGTTGTCCAGAGGAAGTGTCCATGTTGTTGTGCAGAGGAAGTGTCCATGTTGTTGTCCAGAGGAAGTGTCCATGTTGTTGTGCAGAGGAAGTGTCTATTCTATGAGTATGGTTTATGCTAGAGATAGTTAGCTAGCTGTCTCTGTAGCCTAGTGGAGTGTTGGGTCAGTTACTGTAAGGTTGCTGGTTTGAATCCCTGAGGTGACTAGGTGTGATCTTGAACAAGGCACTTTAACCCTTAAATTCCTGTAAGCCGCTCTGGATAAGCGCCTCGACTAGATGACTGAAACCTCCGTCTCTCTCCGCAGTGGAAAACTTCTGATTGTCATCGTTTATTTTTGGGGCCACTGTTCTGTTCCACAGGGGGGCAAATATAGAGCTGCAGCCTGTTTGTCTACCTACCACATCCTCAGCTACCAGCTCAGCATACCACAGAGAAAGAGAGAGGAATACCACAGAGGAAGAGAGAGGTATACCACAGAGAAAGAGAGAGGTATACCACAGAGAAAGAGAGAGGTATACCACTGAGAAAGAGAGAGGTATACCACAGAGAAAGAGAGAGGTATACCACAGAGAAAGAGAGAGGTATACCACAGAGAAAGAGAGAGGTATACCACAGAGAAAGAGAGAGAGGTGTACCACAGAGAAAGAGAGAGGTATACCACAGAGGAAGAGAGAGGTATACCACAGAGAAAGAGAGAGGTATACCACTGAGAAAGCGAGAGGTATACCACAGAGAAAGAGAGAGAGGAATACCACAGAGAAAGAGAGAGGTATACCACAGAGGAAGAGAGAGGTGTACCACAGAGGAAGAGAGGTATACCACAGAGGAAGAGAGAGAGGTATATCACAGAGGAAGAGAGAGAGGTATACCACAGAGGAAGAGAGAGGTATACCACAGAGAAAGAGAGAGAGGTATACCACAGAGAAAGAGAGAGAGGTATACCACAGAGAAAGAGAGAGGTATACCACAGAGAAAGAGAGAGGTATACCACAGAGGAAGAGAGAGGTATACCACAGAGAAAGAGAGAGGTATACCACAGAGAAAGAGAGAGGTATACCACAGAGAAAGAGAGAGGTATACCACAGAGAAAGAGAGATTTGTACCACAGGCAGTAGAGGCTCACTGTGTCTCTCTCTGAATAGTCCACGTGCTTCTCTAGTCTCTAGCCAACACAGGAACGGTTGTTAGCTGCGGTTTAACGGCCTGAAGTGTTGCTGCAAAGAACATATTGAAAGCCCACTAATGACATGCTCTATGGCTATATAAAAGCCCCCTAATGACATGCTCTATAGCTATATAAAAGCCCCCTAATGACATGCTCTATGGCTATATAAAAGCCCCCTAATGACATGCTCTATGGCTATATAAAAGCCCCCTAATGACATGCTCTATGGCTATATAAAAGCCCCCTAATGACATGCTCTATGGCTATATAAAAGCCCCCTAATGACATGCTCTATGCCTATATATGGAAAAAGTTTAACCTAGTGCACAAAAAAAACTCTATGTCCTATTTGTTAGTTATGCCTATCAGGTGTCTGCAATGAATACCACTTCTTATAGTGGACTCTTCTGAACTGTTATGTTATGTTAGGGGGAAATCTTGGAGAATGGTTCTTTCACATGTGAATGACTCAGTGACTGTGTTACATAATGAGCAGGATATCAAGACTCTGACTTTCAGTCCACTTCATCTACGTAAAGAAACCGTGCATCGACTACGATATTACCTGCCATAACAGACAGTAATGAAACTTTATGAATGACATTTAGGCCCATTCATTCGTAAGATATAGAGTTCCCCACAGCCTCAACACTTCCCCACAGCCTCAACACTTCCCCACAGCCTCAACACTTCCTCACAGCCTCAACACTTCCCCACAGCCTCAACACTTCCTCACAGCCTCAACACTTCCCCACAGCCTCAACACTTCCCCACAGCCTCAACACTTCCCCACAGCCTCAACACTTCCCCACAGCCTCAACACTTTCTCACAGCCTCAACACTTCCCCACAGCCTCAACACTTCCTCACAGCCTCAACACTTCCCCACAGCCTCAACACTTCCCCACAGCCTCAACACTTCCCCACAGCCTCAACACTTCCCCACAGCTGCAACACTTCCCCACAGCCTCAACACCTCCCCACAGCCTCAACACTCAGCCTCAACACTTCCCCACAGCCTCAACACTTCCTCACAGCCTCAACACTTCCCCACAGCCTCAACACTTCCCCACAGCCTCAACACTTCCCCACAGCCTCAACACTTCCCCACAGCCTCAACACTTTCTCACAGCCTCAACACTTCCCCACAGCCTCAACACTTCCTCACAGCCTCAACACTTCCCCACAGCCTCAACACTTCCCCACAGCCTCAACACTTCCCCACAGCTGCAACACTTCCCCACAGCCTCAACACCTCCCCACAGCCTCAACACTCAGCCTCAACACTTCCCCACAGCCTCAACACTTCCTCACAGCCTCAACACTTCCCCACAGCCTCAACACTTCCCCACAGCCTCAACACTTCCCCACAGCCTCAACACTTCCCCACAGCCTCAACACTTCCTCACAGCCTCAACACTTCCCCACAGCCTCAACACTTCCTCACAGCCTCAACACTTCCCCACAGCCTCAACACTTCCCCACAGCCTCAACACTTCCTCACAGCCTCAACACCTCCCCACAGCCTCAACACTTCCCCACAGCCTCAACACTCAGCCTCAACACTTCCCCACAGCCTCAACACCTCCCCACAGCCTCAACACTTCCCCACAGCCTCAACACTTCCCCACAGCCTCAACACTTCCCCACAGCCTCAACACTTCCCCACAGTCTCAACACTTCCCCACAGCCTCAACACTTCCCCACAGCCTCAACACTTCCCCACAGCCTCAACACTTCCTCACAGCCTCAACACTTCCCCACAGCCTCAACACTTCCTCACAGCCTCAACACTTCCCCACAGCCTCAACACTTCCCCACAGCCTCAACACTTCCTCACAGCCTCAACACCTCCCCACAGCCTCAACACTTCCCCACAGCCTCAACACTTCCCCACAGCCTCAACACTTCCCCACAGCCTCAACACTTCCTCACAACCTCAATACTTCCCCACAGCCTCAACACTTCCCCACAGCCTCAACACTTCCCCACAGCTGCAACACTTCCCCACAGCCTCAACACCTCCCCACAGCCTCAACACTGAGCCTCAACACTTCCCCACAGCCTCAACACTTCCTCACAGCATCAACACTTCCCCACAGCCTCAACACTTCCCCACAGCCTCAACACTTCCCCACAGCCTCAACACTTCCCCACAGTCTCAACACTTCCCCACAGCCTCAACACTTCCCCACAGCCTCAACACTTCCCCACAGCCTCAACACTTCCCCCACAGCCTCAACACTCAGCCTCAACACTTCCCCACAGCCTCAACACTTCCCCACAGCCTCAACACTTTCTCACAGCCTCAACACTTCCCCACAGCCTCAACACTTCCTCACAGCCTCAACACTTCCCCACAGCCTCAACACTTCCCCACAGCCTCAACACTTCCCCACAGCCTCAACACTTCCTCACAGTCTCAACACTTCCCCACAGCCTCAACACTTCCCCACAGCCTCAACACTTCCTCACAGCCTCAACACCTCCCCACAGCCTCAACACTTCCCCACAGCCTCAACACTCAGCCTCAACACTTCCCCACAGCCTCAACACCTCCCCACAGCCTCAACACTTCCCCACAGCCTCAACACTTCCCCACAGCCTCAACACTTCCCCACAGCCTCAACACTTCCCCACAGTCTCAACACTTCCCCACAGCCTCAACACTTCCCCACAGCCTCAACACTTCCCCACAGCCTCAACACTTCCTCACAGCCTCAACACTCAGTCTCAACACTTCCCACACAGCCTCAACACTTCCCCCACAGCCTCAACACCTCCCCACAGCCTCAACACTTCCCCACAGCCTCAACACCTCCCCACAGCCTCAACACTCAGCCTCAACACTTCCCCACAGCCTCAACACTTCCCCACAGCCTCAACACTTCCCCACAGCCTCAACACTTTCTCACAGCCTCAACACTTCCCCACAGCCTCAACACTTCCTCACAGCCTCAACACTTCCCCACAGCCTCAACACTTCCCCACAGCCTCAACACTTCCCCACAGCCTCAACACTTCCTCACAGTCTCAACACTTCCCCACAGCCTCAACACTTCCCCACAGCCTCAACACTTCCTCACAGCCTCAACACCTCCCCACAGCCTCAACACTTCCCCACAGCCTCAACACTCAGCCTCAACACTTCCCCACAGCCTCAACACCTCCCCACAGCCTCAACACTTCCCCACAGCCTCAACACTTCCCCACAGCCTCAACACTTCCCCACAGCCTCAACACTTCCCCACAGTCTCAACACTTCCCCACAGCCTCAACACTTCCCCACAGCCTCAACACTTCCCCACAGCCTCAACACTTCCTCACAGCCTCAACACTCAGTCTCAACACTTCCCACACAGCCTCAACACTTCCCCCACAGCCTCAACACCTCCCCACAGCCTCAACACTTCCCCACAGCCTCAACACCTCCCCACAGCCTCAACACTCAGCCTCAACACTTCCCCACAGCCTCAACACTTCCCCCACAGCCTCAACACTTCCCCACAGCCTCAACACTTCCCCACAGCCTCAACACTTCCCCACAGCCTCAACACCTCCCCACAGCCTCAACACTTCCCCACAGCCTCAACACTTCCCCACAGCATCAACACTTCCCCACAGCCTCAACACTTCCCCACAGCCTCAACACTTCCACACAGCCTCAACACTTCCCCACAGCCTCAACACTTCCCCCACAGCCTCAACACTCAGCCTCAACACTTCCCCCACAGCCTCAACACTTCCCCACAGCCTCAACACTTCCCCCACAGCCTCAACACTGTCACCAGTAGACAGGGCCACTTATCCTGGAAAGCCAAGATAACTGAAAGACTATCGCCCCGTAGCGCTCACTTTTTGTTCCACACGAAAGGGGTTCGACAGGCGAGTTAAGGATCATATCACCTCTACCTCTACCCGACACCCTAGACTTTCATCAATTTGCATCCCGTCTCCAACAGGTATTCAATCAAGGACTTTGAAGATGTGGTGATTAGAAGCCGAACTAAAGCAGGAAGCCCAGGTGACCTCTCGTGATAGAACTGATGGTCAACCGTGTTGAGATACATCAACTTGTCAGCACAAGACATTGAGTACTTACTTGTGCTTCTCCAAAAACAGAACAGAATCAACACCGTAATGTAATGAGGGAAAGAGTGATACCAGAGCTTCGATGCTCGTGGTTCTTCAAAGCACTACTGATCCATCACAATGTGTCACATGGGATGCCGCTGGAGAGACAGAGCAGGTACGGGGGAGTCAAACATTTAATAAGGAACGGACATGGAACGAGACAGGAACAGCGTCAGTACACGAGTAATACAGACAAAACACAATCAATGCATCAGCAGGGAACAGAGCAGGGAACCTGACTTATATAGGGGAGATAATAAACAGGTGATGAGTGAGTCCAGGTGAACAGAGCAGGGGAACCTGACTTATATAGGGGAGGTAATAAACAGGTGTTGAGTGAGTCCAGGTGAACAGAGCAGGGAACCTGACTTATATAGGGGAGGTAATAAACAGGTGTTGAGTGAGTCCAGGTGAACAGAGCAGGGAACCTGACTTATATAGGGGAGGTAATAAACAGGTGATGAGTGAGTCCAGGTGAGATATCGCTGAAGGGCGTGACGAGGGAAGGCAGGTGTGCGCAATGGATGATGGGAGTGCGTGATGCAGGGCAGCCTGGCGTCCTCAAGCACCGGGGGGGGGGGGGGGGGGTGGAGACGTGACACTTCTGAAGTTTTGTTTGATCACTTGCGAGATCACACTGATTTCTGGTGCTTTTCTTCGATTCCAAGTTGCATTCAAACACTGACCTCTATAGGACACCGTAGTTAGGTCCACAATGTAGTCAGGATTTGTTCATGTCGTGTCGTCTGACTGGTAGCTCAGTAACTAGAGTCAGGGACCAGAACACTGACAGAGGGAAATGAAGTTGAAATCTGGCGAATACTTATTATTATTATTACAAATATATTTTATTTCAATACACTTTCTGCACATTGTTGTTCAAACAATTTGTTTAATTTCATATAGTAATAAGCTTCTATCTTAAGCATCCTAAATAACGCCACCTACTCACAGTTTTTGACAGCAAAAACAAGGGATTCACAGCAACAAGGGGACGGATGATGGAAGGTTCCAACCTGGAATGGTAACTGATTCTAGGCTACGACGACCTGCGATGAACCGCTGCGCCTCGGAGATTTGATGCTAGATTGTGGAGAGCAAACTTTGAAATGACTGTCAAACGCTGCTTTTTATTGGTGACCACCAGATGTCACTAATGGGCGTTGTGTTCTAATGGCCGTTGTGTTCTAATGGGCGATGTGTTCTAATGGGCGTTGTGTTCTAATGGGTGTTGTGTTCTAATGGGCGTTGTGTTCTAATGGGCATTGTGTTCTAATGGGTGTTGTGTTCTAATGGGCGTTGTGTTCAGAGTAATGATCTGTTCTTGGCACAGTTTGGTGAAAGGCTTCAGAAAGCCTCTGCTTCCCATCACTAACTGCATGTGTGTGCAACCGTAAATAGTGTCCCCCAGTCTCTAACTCTCCTATGTGTGTACCTGTGAATAGTGTCCCCCAGTCTCTTCCTCTCCTATGTGTGTACCTGTGAATAGTATCCCCCAGTCTCTTCCTCTCCTATGTTTGTACCTGTAAATAGTGTCCCCCAGTCTCTAACTCTCCTATGTGTGTACCTGTAAATAGTGTCCCCCAGTCTCTAACTCTCCTATGTGTTTACCTGTGAATAGTGTCCCCCAGTCTCTTCCTCTCCTATGTTTGTACCTGTGAATAGTGTCCTCCAGTCTCTAACTCTCCTATGTGTGTACCTGTGAATAGTGTCCCCCAGTCTCTAACTCTCCTATGTGTGTACCTGTGAATAGTGTCCCCCAGTCTCTTCCTCTCCTATGTTTGTACCTGTGAATAGTGTCCTCCAGTCTCTTCCCCTGCTCTTCGTCCTTCTCCAGCTGTCTTCTTCGGCCATCGTCTTCGTCGTTAGTTCCAGGGGACGTGCCTTGTAGGAGCCAACGCTCTCTCATGGCTTTAGACTGGTGACAGAGAGACAGATAAGAAAAGAGACAACAGGTTTAGAAAAAAATATAAAATAATTGTTGATAAACTCCCATATCTACTGGGTTAAACACCACGGTGTGACATCACAGCAGCAAGATGTGTGACCTGTTGCCACAAGAAAAGGGCAACCAGTGAAGAACAAACACCATTGTAAATACAACCCATATCTATGTTTATTTATTTTGTCTTTTGTACTTTAAAACTATTTGCACAGTTACAACACTGCATATATAGATAACAGTATAATTGAAAAATGTCTTTATTCTTTTGGAACTTTTTGTTTATTTCACTTTTGTATATTATCTTTTTCATTTGCTTTGGCAAAGTTAACATGTTTTTCCCATGACAATAAAACACGTAAATTGACAGACAGATGTTTTATCTACTACTTACTTAAAGAACTGAACTATTGATTCCATGTGTGTTTTTCTGTTTCTCATTTAAGAAAAACAAGAATTCAGTTCTGTGGCAGTTACTGATGTTTTTCCCCCCATGAGACACTATCTGAAGGAAGGCAGTATCACTTCCTCAAAATAGACGGAATGAATCTAAGATAACTCAAGAAATCTGTAACTTATTTTGATGTTTTCATGCAGGAGGTTTTACATCTAGTTAAGGTGCAGAATGTCTCAGGTGAAGAAAAAAAGTGAGACATTTTGTCTTATGTAAACAAAGTCCGATCCGCTGGACAGGTCTGTCTCACCGACAGTGCTGTTGGACAGGTCTGTCTCACCGACAGTGCTGTTGGACAGGTCTGTCTCACCGACAGTGCTGTTGGACAGGTCTGTCTCACCGACAGTGCTGTTGGACAGGTCTGTCTCACCGACAGTGCTGTTGGACAGGTCTGTCTCACCGACAGTGCTGTTGGACAGGTCTGTCTCACCGACAGTGCTGTTGGACAGGTCTGTCTCACCGACAGTGCTGTTGGACAGGTCTGTCTCACCGACAGTGCTATTGGACAGGTCTGTCTCACCGACAGCTGTTCATCCCGTGGGTCTGGGTAAATGGACACAGCTGTCCATCCCGTGGTTCTGGGTAAATGGACACAGCTGTCCATCCCGTGGGTCTGGGTAAATGGACACAGCTGTCCATCCCGTGGTTCTGGGTAAATGAACACAGCTGTCTATCCCGTGGGTCTGGGTAAATGGACACAGCTGTCCATCCCGTGGGTCTGGGTAAATGGACACAGCTGTCCATCCCGTGGGTCTGGGTAAATGGACACAGCTGTCCATCCCGTGGGTCTGGGTAAATGGACACAGCTGTCCATTCCGTGGGTCTGGGTAAATGGACACAGCTGTCCATCCCGTGGGTCTGGGTAAATGGACACAGCTGTTCATCCCGTGGTTCTGGGTAAATGGACACAGCTGACCATCCCGTGGGTCTGGGTAAATGGACACAGCTGTCCAGCCCGTGGGTCTGGGTAAATGGACACAGCTGTCCATCCCGTGGTTCTGGGTAAATGGACACAGCTGTCCATCCCGTGGGTCTGGGTAAATGGACACAGGTGTTCATCCCGTGGGTCTGGGTAAATGGACACAGCTGTCCATCCCGTGGTTCTGGGTAAATGGACACAGCTGTCCATCCCGTGGGTCTGGGTAAATGGACACTGCTGTCCAGCTGTGGGTCTGGGTAAATGGACACAGCTGTCCATCCCGTGGGTCTGGGTAAATGGACACAGCTGTCCATCCCGTGGTTCTGGGTAAATGGACACAGCTGTCCATCCCGTGGTTCTGGGTAAATGGACACAGCTGTCCATCCCGTGGGTCTGGGTAAATGGACACAGCTGTTCATCCCGTGGGTCTGGGTAAATGGACACAGCTGTCCATCCCGTGGTTCTGGGTAAATGGACACAGCTGTCCATCCCGTGGGTCTGGGTAAATGGACACAGCTGTCCAGCCCGTGGGTCTGGGTAAATGGACACAGCTGTCCATCCCGTGGGTCTGGGTAAATGGACACAGCTGTCCAGCCCGTGGTTCTGGGTAAATGGACACAGCTGTCCATCCCGTGGGTCTGGGTAAATGGACACAGCTGTCCAGCCCGTGGTTCTGGGTAAATGGACACAGCTGTCCATCCCGTGGGTCTGGGTAAATGGACACAGCTGTCCATCCCGTGGGTCTGGGTAGCGTTCTTCCTCTCTCTGCACTTACTTCGTCACAGGGAACGTCCGAATTCTGACCAATCAGCGGGCCTTTGAATGTTGATAGGTTACCCGTGGGTGTTTGTCATGGATAAGAGGACGCGTCGGTCCTGACAAACTCTTTCCCACAAATCTTACAAAACTCTGTTGTGAATGATAGTGACTTCATGACTACAAGCATTTCGCTACACAATAGCATCTGAATGATAGTGACTTCATGACTACAAGCATTTCGCTACACAATAACATCTGAATGATAGTGACTTCATGACTACAAGCATTTCGCTACACAATAACATCTGATAAACACACGTATGATTCCACTAACATCTTATTTGAAGACAAAAATTAACCTACTTGTACACTTTTAGTACATTTTGGTGCTGAAATAAATGTTTCTGACTAATATCTATGTCACATATGCAGACGATAGAAGTTGGTTCTTTTTTCTGAGTATTGTGTACTATTCGTACTACATACTAGACACACAGAGACACACAGAGACAAACAGAGACACACAGAGAGACACAGAGACACAGAGACACACAGAGACACACAGAGACACAGAGACACACAGAGAGACACAGACACAGAGACAGAGACACACAGAGACACACAGAGACACAGAGACACACAGAGACACACAGAGACACAGAGACACACAGAGACACAGAGACACACAGAGAGACACAGACACAGAGACACACAGAAACACACAGAGAGACACAGACACAGAGACAGAGACACACAGAGACACACAGAGACACACAGAGAGACACAGACACAGAGACAGAGACACACAGAGACACAGAGAGACACAGAGACACACAGAGAGGCACACAAAGAGATAACGAGAGACACAGAGAGACACAGAGAGACAGAGAGACATTGAACAATTAGCAGATAGATTGTGTACTATACAGCAGACCGGCACAGGGCTAACTTCAAACAGATTTATGTTTATGGCATTTGACCAGGAAACAGATCTGAGAATGAGCAGCCAGACTCCAGACTAGTTTGTTATTCCAGTCCTGCATTTCACTGTAAACAAACCATTTATTATTTTTAATTTATCTATGTACTGTACATTTCTCTCTCAGGCTGATACAGAGAGACTCATCCAGGCTTGACTACTGTAATACTCTCGTCTCTGGTCAACCCTAGAAAAGCCATTGGTCAACTGCAAAACATACAGAATGCTGCAGCACGGGTATGGACCCAAGACCAGACGGAAAACACACATTACACCGGATTTAAGGTCTCTGCATTTTAGGATTCTTCTATTGGTTTTTAAATCAATTGATGATTGTCCAGCCCAGTACATGTTAAAAAAATAAATCTATATATTTCACCTTTATTTAAGCAGGTAGTCTAGTTGAGAACAAGTTCTCATTTACAACCGCGACCTGGCCAAGATAAAGCAAACATGCCATTAAGTTATGTCCCCAGTAGGTCCCTCAGGTTCTCTGCCAACTGGCCTTTTAACTGTCCCAAAGCCACAGGCTTCGTCCCAAATGGAACAACTACTTACTGCATTACTTTGACCAGGACACATTGGTAACAAGAAGTCAAATCAAATGAAGATTTTAGATATAAAACACATTTCAGACATGGAATGCAATATAATGTGCTTTACAGGAAAACAATAGTTAAAACAATGATATATTTACTATTTACTATTTACTATTTACAACAAACATAAGAGGATAAAAAGCTAAAGAATAACAGTAAAACTGAGCGACTAAGAAGATAAAAATATTCATTTTTATTTCTCTTTAGCTTCTTCGGGGTAGGGGGCAGTATTCGGACGTTTGGATGAATGAGGTGCCCAATGTAAACTGCCTGTTACTCAGGCCCAGAAGCTAGGATATGCATATGCATGGTAGTATTGGATATGAAACACTCTAAAGTTTCCAAAACTGTTAAAATAATGGCTGTGAGTATTACAGAACTGATATGGCAGGTGGAAATCTGTGAAGAATCCATCCAGGAAGTGGGATTTATTTTAATGTAGGTGGTTTTCAATTGAAAGCCTATCGGAC
>NC_034179.2:3732236-3799736 GCF_002021735.2 Oncorhynchus kisutch | reverse complement strand
TGACTGTGCAGTGCAGTGGTTATCCCAGATGCTGAGAGAGAGAAAGTGAGAGAGAGTATGGAAAAAAGAGAGAAGCCGGACCCAGGAAGTGAGATGTTTGTTTAAGAGTGGGCATGATGAGACTAGGAGAGGGACTAGTTCTCATAGGAAAGTACCGTGGCAACAGGCTCACAATCCACTTCCTCCTTCTCCATTGACAGTAACAGTCACATTATGAACTAGTGAGGTTACAGAGGATGATATTCTGTAGACTAGATGATGTTCTGTAGACTAGATGATATTCTGTAGACTAGATAATATTCTGTAGACTAGATAATATTCTGTAGACTAGATGATATTCTGTAGACTAGATGATATTCTGTAGACTAGATAATATTCTGTAGACTAGATGATGTTCTGTAGACTAGATAATGACTAGATGATGTTCTGTAGACTAGATGATATTCTGTAGACTAGATAATGTTCTGTAGACTAGATGATGTTCTGTAGACTAGATGATGTTCTGTAGACTAGATGATGTTCTGTAGACTAGATGATATTCTGTAGACTAGATGATATTCTGTAGACTAGATGATGTTCTGTAGACTAGATGATGTTCTGTAGACTAGATAATATTCTGTAGACTAGATGATGTTCTGTAGACTAGATAATGACTAGATGATGTTCTGTAGACTAGATAATGACTAGATGATATTCTGTAGACTAGATGATGTTCTGTAGACTAGATGATGTTCTGTAGACTAGATAATGACTAGATGATGTTCTGTAGACTAGATAATATTCTGTAGACTAGATGATGTTCTGTAGACTAGATAATGACTAGATGATGTTCTGTAGACTAGATGATGTTCTGTAGACTAGATGATGTTCTGTAGACTAGATGATATTCTGTAGACTAGATGATGTTCTGTAGACTAGATAATGACTAGATGATGTTCTGTAGACTAGATGATGTTCTGTAGACTAGATGATGTTCTGTAGACTAGATAATATTCTGTAGACTAGATAATATTCTGTAGACTAGATAATGACTAGATGATGTTCTGTAGACTAGATGATGTTCTGTAGACTAGATAATATTCTGTAGACTAGATAATATTCTGTAGACTAGATACTATTCTGTAGACTAGATGATGTTCTGTAGACTAGATGATGTTCTGTAGACTAGATGATGTTCTGTAGACTAGATGATGTTCTGTAGACTAGATGATGTTCTGTAGACTAGATGATGTTCTGTAGACTAGATAATATTCTGTAGACTAGATGATGTTCTGTAGACTAGATAATATTCTGTAGACTAGATGATGTTCTGTAGACTAGATAATGACTAGATGATGTTCTGTAGACTAGATAATGACTAGATGATGTTCTGTAGACTAGATGATGACTAGATGATGTTCTGTAGACTAGATAATGACTAGATGATGTTCTGTAGACTAGAATATGACTAGATGATGTTCTGTAGACTAGATAATGTTCTGTAGACTAGATGATGTTCTGTAGACTAGATTATGTTCTGTAGACTAGATAATATTCTGTAGACTAGATGATGTTCTGTAGACTAGATAATGACTAGATGATGTTCTGTAGACTAGATAATGACTAGATGATATTCTGTAGACTAGATAATGACTAGATGATATTCTGTAGACTAGATAATGACTAGATGATATTCTGTAGACTAGATAATGTTCTGTAGACTAGATGATGTTCTGTAGACTAGATAATGTTCTGTAGACTAGATGATGTTCTGTAGACTAGATGATGTTCTGTAGACTAGATGATGTTCTGTAGACTAGATGATGTTCTGTAGACTAGATGATGTTCTGTAGACTAGATGATGTTCTGTAGACTAGATGATGTTCTGTAGACTAGATAATGTTCTGTAGACTAGATGATGTTCTGTAGACTAGATGATGTTCTGTAGACTAGATAATGACTAGATGATGTTCTGTAGACTAGATAATGACTAGATGATGTTCTGTAGACTAGATGATGTTCTGTAGACTAGATAATGACTAGATGATGTTCTGTAGACTAGATGATGTTCTGTAGACTAGATGATATTCTGTAGACTAGATAATGACTAGATGATGTTCTGTAGACTAGATGATATTCTGTGGACTAGATGATGTTCTGTAGACTAGATGATGTTCTGTAGACTAGATAATATTCTGTAGACTAGATGACGTTCTGGAGACTGCATCTCACCCAGAAAGATTTAGTGACCAGGGCTGCTTGTGAAGTGACCTTGTGTAGTGACCAGGGCTGCTGGTGAGGTGACCAGGGCTGCTGGTGAGGTGACCAGGGCTGCTGGTGAGGTGACCAGGGCTGCTGGTAGGGTGACTTTGTGTAGTGACCAGGGCTGCTGGTGAGGTGACCAGGGCTGCTGGTGAAGTGACCTTGTGTAGTGACCAGGGCTGCTGGTGAGGTGACCAGGGCTGCTGGTGAGGTGACCAGGGCTGCTGGTAGGGTGACTTTGTGTAGTGACCAGGGCTGCTGGTGAGGTGACCAGGGCTGCTGGTGAAGTGACCTTGTGTAGTGACCAGGGCTGCTGGTGAGGTGACCAGGGCTGCTGGTGAAGTGACCTTGTGTAGTGACCAGGGCTGCTGGTGAGGTGACCAGGGCTGCTGGTGAGGTGACCTTGTGTAGTGACCAGGGCTGCTGGTGAGGTGACCAGGGCTGCTGGTGAGGTGACCTTGTGTAGTGACCAGGGCTGCTTGTATAGTGACCAGGGCTGCTGGTGAGGTGACCTTGTGTAGTGACCAGGGCTGCTGGTGAGGTGACCAGGGCTGCTGGTGAGGTGACCTTGTGTAGTGACCAGGGCTGCTGGTGAGGTGACCAGGGCTGCTGGTGAGGTGACCTTGTGTAGTGACCAGGGCTGCTTGTGGAGTGACCAGGGCTGCTTGTAGAGTGACCAGGGCTGCTTGTGGAGTGACCAGGGCTGCTTGTGGAGTGACCAGGGCTGCTTGTGGAGTGACCAGGGCTGCTTGTGGAGTGACCAGGGCTGCTTGTGGAGTGACCAGGGCTGCTTGTGGGTGACCAGGGCTGCTTGTGAAATGACCAGGGCTGCTTGTGAGGTGACCCTGTGGAGTGACCAGGGCTGCTTGTGAGGTGACCCTGTGGAGTGACCAGGGCTGCTTGTGAGGTGACCCTGTGGAGTGACCAGGGCTGCTTGTGAGGTGACCCTGTGGAGTGACCAGGGCTGCTTGTGAAGTGACCAGGGCTGAGTCTTTCCAGAGCAGTGATTTTCTCCGAGTCATGATGGGTCATGTTTTGGTGAAATCATTTTGTACCGTAACAACTCTCTAGTCTATATATGCCGCATCACACGGTAAACATTTAATGATGTCAGTAACACACACACACACACACACACACACACACACACACACACACACACACACACACACACACACACACACACACACACACACACACACACACACACACACACACACACACACACACACACACACACACACACACACACACACACACACACACACACACACACACACACACACACACACACTCCTATGGATGGATGTGTTTACCTTAAGATGTTGTAGCTGCAGCACCAGATCGTCCAGCTGTCTCCTCTTGTCTTCAATCTCTGACTGTCTTTTCCTTTTCTCCTGCAGAACAACACAACAACGGGAAGGTCAGATTACGGAAATGAGGGTATTACTGCAGTATGCAGTGTGCATTTATTCCAGGCTAGGGACTCCGTGCACAGCGATAATTATGTGACCTAAATATCAGAGGGCTGCAGTGAGGCAGGCCTCATATTCTCCAACCTTGTGCATGGAGGATGGTAGGGACGAGGGGGTAGGCCATAATGGGGATGATGTTGTTAGTGTATGAGGGATGAGGGGGTAGGGCATAAGGTGGATGATTTTGTTGAGAGATGAGGGGGTAGGCCATAAGGCGATGATGTTGTTGGTGTATGAGGGATGAGGGGGTAGGCCATAAGGGGGATGATGTTGTTAGTGGATGAGGGATGAGGGATGAGGGGGTAGGCCACAAGGGGATGATGTTGTTGAGGGACCAGGGGGTAGGGCATAAGGGGATGATGTTGTTGGTGTATGAGGGATGAGGGATGAGGGGGTAGGCCATAAGGGGATGATGTTGTTGAGGTATGAGGGAGGAGAGATGAGGGGTTAGGCCATGAGGGGATGATGTTGTTGGTGGATGAGGGGGTAGGCCATAAGGGGATGATGTTGTTGAGGTATGAGGGATGAAGGGGTAGGCCATAAGGGGATGATGTTGTGAGTGTATGAGGGATGAGGGATTGGGGGGTTAGGCCATGAGGGGATGATGTTGTTGGTGGATGAGGGGAAAGGCCATAATGGGATGATGTTGTTGGTGGATGAGGGATGACGGGGTAGGCCATAAGGGGATGATGTTGTTGAGGTATGAGGCAGAGGAAGTGGGTTATGTTCTAATGGAACCCTGATATTACCCAGAACCATCACCATATTACCTTGTCTAAAAACACTTCCTGTATTCGATTTCTAACAGAGGGAAAGTCCAACGGAGGCCCACGGCGCCACAGTACAGCAGGTCATCGATGCCACACTATGTCAACTGGTTATGTCTGCACCAACTGAACAGTATAGATCAGTATAGTATAGTATAGTATAGTATAGTATAGTGTAGCACAGTGTAGTGTAGTATAATGTAGTATAGTGGTATGAGCTTCCCTACATGTTGGAGATGACCAGACCTGGGGGTTGAGCTGCTCTACACACGCCCCCCCCCCCCAGAACCATAGAAAAAGCATCTCATACCATCTTACCATGGAAATAGCTGTTCTATCATTCAGCCTACAGTAACAGCCAATGTGTGGTGTTCAATGTAGGCCTACATTCCATGAGACTTTTGAAGAAAACATGCAGGGCTTCACATTAACCTGTTCATCCACTTGTCCTTCAGAGAAGGAGGTGACTGAAAATGTTGTTGTGTTGTTTGATGTAAGAAACCACTTTACAAAATTAAATGCATTATTCCTCCCATACCATTATTACAGAGAATCAGACAAATTATGCTCCCCTCTGCCTATTGGCTACTTAGCTTATTCAAGCCTGTCTCAAAATACAAAGCTCTTTACCTGACTCACTTTTCAAAGATGTCTAGAAATGTTTTGTGCTCTTGTAGGAAACAATTTCTTTCCTATTGCTGACTACAAATGATTTATAACTGGGCTAATAACTCACTAACTAGCAAAGGATATGAACAAAATGTACACACGTGGCTACACTCAGGTCTCGCTCAAAACAAGCACATCTAGTCACGGCCGCTCATGTTGTAAACACAGTCCAGTTCATCTAGTCACAACCGCTCATGCTGTAAACACAGTCCAGTTCATCTACTCACGACCGCTGATGCTGTAAACACAGGCCAGTTCAATGTGAATGGCAGATATCCATATATGGCAATGGTCTATTTGCATAGAGGCCTACTGCAGCTCTGATTGGTTATGCTGCACCAGTCTTCGTAGAGTACGGGCTGAGGAGTGTGTGTTAATGCAAAATAATCCTAATCCAATGTGTTCTGCTTACAACAAAATCTCTCGTATAGCTTGTTCTGTTTCGGAGTGATACATTGAAAGTGGCTAATATTGTAGGGCTCCCGAGTGGCGCAGCGGTCTAAATCACTGCATCCCAGTGAAAGAGGTGTCACTACAGACCCTGGTTCGATTCCAGGCTGTATCACAACCGGCCTTGGTTGGGAGTCCCATAGGGCGGCGCACAATTGGCCCAGCATTGTCCGGGTTAGGGTTTGGCCGGGGTAGGCTGTCATTGTAAATAATTATTTGTTCTTAACTGACTTGTCTGGTTAATTAAAATAAACAAAAATGAATAAAATATCACTCTGAGTAAGAGACATCAATCTGGGCTCTGCCACATCACTCTGGGCTCTGCCACATCACTCTGGGCTCTGCCACATCACTCTGGGCTCTGCCACATCACTCTGGGCTCTGCCACATCACTCTGGGTAAGAGACATCAATCTGGGCTCTGCCACATCACTCTGGGCTCTGCCACATCACTCTGGGCTCTGCCACATCACTCTGGGTAAGAGACATCAATCTGGGCTCTGCCACATCACTCTGGGCTCTGCCACATCACTCTGGGCTCTGCCACATCACTCTGGGTAAGAGACATCAATCTGGGCTCTGCCACATCACTCTGGGCTCTGCCACATCACTCTGGGCTCTGCCACATCACTCTGGGCTCTGCCACATCACTCTGGGCTCTGCCACATCACTCTGGGCTCTGCCACATCACTCTGGGTAAGAGACATCAATCTGGGCTCTGCCACATCACTCTGGGCTCTGCCACATCACTCTGGGCTCTGCCACATCACTCTGGGTAAGAGACATCAATCTGGGCTCTGCCACATCACTCTGGGCTCTGCCACATCACTCTGGGTAAGAGAAATCTGGGCTCTGCCACATCACTCTGGGTAAGAGACATCAATCTGGGCTCTGCCACATCACTCTGGGTAAGAGACATCAATCTGGGCTCTGCCACATCACTCTGGGTAAGAGACATCAATCTGGGCTCTGCCACATCACTCTGGGTAAGAGACATCTGGGCTCTGCCACATCACTCTGGGTAAGAGACAACATCTGGGCTCTGCCACATCACTCTGGGTAAGAGACAGCATCTGGGTTCTGCCACATCACTCTGGGTAAGAGACATCAATCTGGGCTCTGCCACATCACTCTGGGTAAGAGAAATCAATCTGGGCTCTGCCACATCACTCTGGGTAAGAGACATCAATCTGGGACCTGCCACATCACTCTGGGTAAGAGACAACATCTGGGTTCTGCCACATCACTCTGGGCTCTGCCACATCACTCTGGGTAAGAGACATCAATCTGGGCTCTGCCACATCACTCTGGGTAAGAGAAATCTGGGCTCTGCCACATCACTCTGGGTAAGAGAAATCTGGGCTCTGCCACATCACTCTGAGTAAGAGACAACATCTGGGCTCTGCCACATCACTCTGGGTAAGAGACAGCATCTGGGTTCTGCCACATCACTCTGGGTAAGAGACATCAATCTGGGCTCTGCCACATCACTCTGGGTAAGAGACATCAATCTGGGACCTGCCACATCACTCTGGGTAAGAGACAACATCTGGGTTCTGCCACATCACTCTGGGCTCTGCCACATCACTCTGGGTAAGAGACATCAATCTGGGCTCTGCCACATCACTCTGGGTAAGAGACATCAATCTGGGCTCTGCCCAAGTACTTAAGTAAAAATAATTTAAAGTACAACTTAAGTAGTTTTTTGGAGTATCTGTCATTTACTTTGCTATTTATATTTTTGAAAACTTTTACTTTTACTTCACTACATTCCTAAAGAAAATTATGTACTTTTTCATCCATACATACTGAACATTAGACAATACTGAACATGAGACAATACTGAACAATACTGAACAGTAGACAGTACTGAACATTCGACAATACTGAACAATACTGAACAGTAGACAGTACTGAACATTAGACAATACTGAACAATACTGAACAGTAGACAGTACTGAACATTAGACAATACTGAACATGAGACAATACTGAACAATACTGAACAGTAGACAGTACTGAACATTAGACAATACTGAACATGAGACAATACTGAACATTAGACAATACTGAACATTAGACAATACTGAACATGAGACAATACTGAACATTAGACAATACTGAACATGAGACAATACTGAACATGAGACAATACTGCACATGAGACAATACTGAACATTGGACAATACTGAACATTAGACAATAACTGAACATGAGACAATACTGAACAATACTGATAATTAGACAATACTGAACAATATTGAACATTAGACAATACTGAACAATACTGAACATTAGACAATACTGAACATTAGACAACACTGAACAATACTGAACATTAGACAATACTGAACAATACTGAACATTAGACAATACTGAACATTAGACAACACTGAACAATACTGATAATTAGACAATACTGAACAATACTGAACATTAGACAATACTGAACATTAGACAATACTGAACAATACTGAACATTATACAATACTGAACATGAGACAATACTGAACAATACTGAACAGTAGACAGTACTGAACATTCGACAATACTGAACAATACTGAACAGTAGACAGTACTGAACATTAGACAATACTGAACAATACTGAACAGTAGACAGTACTGAACATTAGACAATACTGAACATGAGACAATACTGAACAATACTGAACAGTAGACAGTACTGAACATTAGACAATACTGAACATGAGACAATACTGAACATTAGACAATACTGAACATTAGACAATACTGAACATGAGACAATACTGAACATTAGACAATACTGATAATTAGACAATACTGAACAATACTGAACATTAGACAATACTGAACAATACCGAACATTAGACAATACTGAACATTAGACAATACTGAACAATACTGAACGTTAGACAATACTGAACAATACTGAACATTAGACAATACTGAACATTAGGCAACACTGAACAATACTGATAATTAGACAATACTGAACAATACTGAACATTAGACAATACTGAACATGAGACAATACTGAACAATACTGGTAATTAGACAACACTGAACATTAGATAATACTGAACATTAGACAACACTGAACAATACTGATAATTAGACAACACTGAACAATACTGAACATTAGACAATACTCTCTAGTACAGTAGACTACAGGGGAGATCTCTCTAGTACAGTAGACTACAGGGGAGATCTCTCTATTACAGTGGCCAACAGGGGAGATCTCTCTATTACAGTGGCCAACAGGGGAGATCTCTCTATTACAGTGGCCAACAGGGGAGATCTCTCTATTACAGTAGACTATAGGGGAGATCTCTCTATTACAGTGGCCAACAGGGGAGATCTCTCTATTACAGTAGACTATAGGGGAGATCTCTCTATTACAGTAGACTATAGGGGAGATCTCTCTAGTACAGTAGCCAACAGGGGAGATCTCTCTAGTATAGTAGACTATAGGGGAGATCTCTCTAGTACAGTAGACTACAGGGGAGATCTCTCTAGTACAGTAGACTATAGGGGAGATCTCTCTAGTACAGTAGACTATAGGGGAGATCTCTCTATTACAGTAGACTATAGGGGAGATCTCTCTATTACAGTAGACTACAGGGGAGATCTCTCTATTACAGTAGACTACAGGGGAGATCTCTCTATTACAGTAGACTATAGGGGAGATCTCTCTAGTACAGTAGACTACAGGGGAGATCTCTCTAGTACAGTAGCCAACAGGGGAGATCTCTCTAGTACAGTAGACTATAGGGGAGATCTCTCTATTACAGTGGCCAACAGGGGAGATCTCTCTAGTACAGTAGACTATAGGGGAGATCTCTCTATTACAGTGGCCAACAGGGGAGATCTCTCTAGTACAGTAGACTATAGGGGAGATCTCTCTATTACAGTGGCCAACAGGGGAGATCTCTCTATTACAGTAGACTATAGGGGAGATCTCTCTAGTACAGTAGCCAACAGGGGAGATCTCTCTATTATTATAGACTATACGCAAGATTTCATTTCAAAAGAGTAACATTGTTTAACTGAGGTTAGACAGGCAGACTTCCTGTATTTATAACCATGACTCATAGGGCATCTGGGGCGTAACCCCAATGTGGTGTAAGTATACCGTGCTGGTGTATTTCTGACCCAGTATGTTGAACTACTGAGCATCCAAGCTGTCTATCATCTACTCCCGCTGACACACATCTACCCTCTTTTATATTTGACCTTTATTTAACAAGGCAAGTCAGTTAATTAAGAACAAATTCTTATTTTCAATGACAGCCGAGGAACAGTGGGTTAACTGCCTTGTTCAGGGGGCAGATTGACATATTTTTTACCATGTCAGCTCGAGGATTCGATTTTGCAACCTTTCGGTTTCTGGCCCAATACTCCTGCTGCCTCTACACTCTAACCGCTAGGCTACCTGCCACCTCTACACTCCAACCACTAGGCTACCCTGCCACCTCTACGCTCTAACCACTAGGCTACCTGCCGCCTCTACACTCTAACCACTAGGCTCCCTGCCTCCCCCTCTGATAGCTAACCCAGGGCCAGGCTGATGGGGCCCGGGGGTACAGTCCGAGGGTACAGTCCAGGGGTACAGTCCGGGGGTACAGTCCGGGGGTACAGTCCGGGGGTACAGTCCGGGGGTATAGTTGACCCCTCCTGTCTCCGCCTCCAGTATTTATGCTGCAGTAGTTTGTGTCGGGGGTTAGGGTCAGTCTGTTATATCTAGAGTATTTCTCCTGTCTTATCCGGTGTCCTGTGTGAATTTAAGTATATATATTTATTCTCTCTCTCTCTCTCTCTCTCTCTCTCTCTCTCTCTCTCTCTCTCTCTCTCTCTCTCTCTCTCTCTCTCTCTCTCTCTCTCTCTCTCAGGACTACCTGGCCTGATGACTCCTTGCTGTCCCCAGTCCACCTGGCCGTGCTGCTGCTCCAGTTTCAACTGTTCTACCTGCGGCTATGGAACACTGACCAGTTCACCGGACGTGCTACCTGTCCCAGACCTGCTGTTTTCAACTCTCTAGAGACAGCAGGAGCGGTAGAGATACTCTGAATGATCGGCTATGAAAAGCCAACTGACATTTACTCCTGAGGTGCTGACTTGTTGCACCCTTGACATCCACTGTGATTATTATTATTTGACCCTGCTGGTCATCTATGAACATTTGAACATCTTGGCCATGTTCTGTTATAATCTCCACCCGGCACAGCCAGAAGAGGACTGGCCACCCCACATAGCCTGGTTCCTCTCTAGGTTTCTTCCTAGGTTTTGGCCTTTCTAGGGAGTTGTTCCTAGCCACCGTGCTTCTATACCTGCATTGCTTGCTGTTTGGGGTTTTAGGCTGGGTTTCTGTACAGCACTTTGATATATCAGCTGATGTAAGAAGGGCTATATAAATACATTTGATTTGATATTTCAGACAGAGACAAAATGTTAGTACATTCAGTCTATTGTCAGCGAAGGCTGTCTTTATTGTTGGACGTTCGGAGATAGTGGGAAGGAGGCTCTGTGTCATCAGGAATGTGGACATAGTTCCCACCGGGGGTGGACGATCCTCTGGAAGGTCTTTTCTGTGACTAAGAATGTCTAAATATCCCACGGATAGTTCCTGTGTAGTGGCAAAGACAGATCCTCCTGAGGACCATCCGGGCCCCCAGTGTAATGAGTTCATATCCTCTGACTCCATGGCTCAATTGTACATTATGAATAATAATGAATGAATAAACAGCTAAGCACTCTGGGCTCTGCTTTAGACGACCTGAGATTTATCAGAATACACAGAGAGAGAGAGAGAGAGAGAGAGAGAGAGAGAGACAGAGAGAGAGAGAGAGAGAGAGAGAGGGAGACAGAGAGAGAGAGAGAGAGAGAGACAGAGAGAGAGAGACAGAGAGAGAGAGACAGAGAGAGAGAGAGAGAGAGAGAGAGAGAGAGAGAGAGAGAGAGAGAGAGAGAGAGAGACAGAAACAGAAACACAGAGGGAGAGCGAGAGGGAGAGATGTTGTTCATATGATACAGTGTATGGGGAGAATCTAAACCCCTCTTTCTCCCCCCTCCCAGTTTTTCCACTACTTCAGTCATGTCATCAATATCAGTCTGCTAACCACATCTCTCTGGCCCGGTCCAAACACAATTTTTTAACCACATCTCTCTGGCAAAACACAATTATCAGTCTGCTAACCACATCTCTCAGGACAGGTTAGACTGATCGCAATACAGACAGGACAGGTTAGACTGATCCCAATACAGACAGGACAGATTAGACTGATCCCAATACAGACAGGACAGATTAGACTGATCCCAATACAGACAGGACAGATTAGACTGATCCCAATACAGACAGGACAGGTTAGACTGATCCCAATACAGACAGGACAGGTTAGACTGATCCCAATACAGACAGGACAGGTTAGACTGATCCCAATACAGACAGGACAGATTAGACTGATCCCAATACAGACAGGACAGATTAGACTGATCCCAATACAGACAGGACAGATTAGACTGATCCCAATACAGACAGGACAGATTAGACTGATCCCAATACAGACAGGACAGATTAGACTGATCCCAATACAGACAGGACAGGTCACAAAGAATGTCCGGCCTGTCCTCCCGTCCTCTCTAAGCATCCCAACCAGCCCTAACTGGTAACGGCTCAGGGCTGAAGGCCATGTTGGCCTCTTATCAACACATTCACAAGTTGATGGCCCCAAACGACAAGACTTAAATAGAAAGGGGACATGATATTCAGAAAGCGCTCGGAGAATAGACAGACTGTGATGCAACGTATCCAGGCTGTGTTATCTGATATGTATCTGAGAACTGCAGACACAGACACACCTAACCACTGGACAGGTTACATAGTGTAATGCTACAACTGACACAAACAACTGACACAAACAACAGACACAAACAACCGACACAAACAACAGACACACCTAACCACTGGACAGGTTACATAGTGTAATGCTACAACTGACACAAACAACTGACACAAACAACAGACACAAACAACAGACACACCTAACCACTGGACAGGTTTCATAGTGTAGTGTAGTGCTACAACTGACACAAACAACCGACACAAATAACAGACACAAACAACAGACACAAACAACAGACACACCTAACCACTGGACAGGTTTCATAGTGTAGTGTAGTGCTACAACTGACACAAACAACCGACACAAATAACAGACACAAACAACCGACACAAACAACCGACACACCTAACCACTGGACAGGTTTCATAGTGTAGTGTAGTGCTACAACTGACACAAACAACCGACACAAACAACCGACACAAACAGACACAAACAACTGACACAATCAGACACAAATAACCGACACAAACAACCGACACAAACAACTGACACAAACAACCGACACAAACAACCGACACAATTAACAGACACAAACAACCGACACAAATAACCGACACAAACAACAGACACAAACAACCGACACAAGAAACAGACACAAATAACTGACACAAATAACTGACACAAACAACCCACACAAACAACCGACACAAACAACCCACACAAACAACCCACACAAACAACCGACACAAACAATCGACACAAATAACCGACACAAACAACCGACACAAACATCCTATCCAGGGACATCAAGCTGTCTAACAGAAACAGGAGATATGCCCCTTCCTCACCACACTGTCTGTGTGGGTGGAACCATTTCAGATCGTCAGTGATGTGTACACCGAGGAACTTGAAGCTTTCCACCTTCTCTACTGTAGTCCCGTCGATGTGGATAGACGCGTGCTCCCTCTGCTGTCTCCTGAAGTCCACGACCAGCACCTTTGTTTTGTTGACGTTGAGTGAGAGGTTATTTTCCTGCCACCACTCCACCGGGGCCCTCACCTCCTCCTTGTAGGATGTCTCGTCCTTGTTGGTAAACTCGATGATTGAGCTGGAGGCGTGCATGGCCACACAGCATTGGTGATTACAGGGCTGAGCTATAGCAAATGAACAGAATTCTTACATATTCCTCTTGTCCAGATGGGCAGCTTCCAACTCCTCTCTCTGTCTGCCTTGTTCAGGCACAGTGCCCTTCAATAATGACTTGAATAATATGGTTGAGGAGTTTTCAGAAACTATGGTCTTCACTCCCCTTGACTTTTCCCCAAATAAATTGTGTTACAAAGTTACAAAAGATTCAATTAATTTGGAAAGGCACACACCTATCTACATAAGGTCATACAGTTGACAATGCACGTCATAGCAAAAACCAAGTCATGAGGTCGAAGGAATTGTCCGTAGAACTCCGAGACAGGATTGTGTCGAGACACAGATCTGGGGAAGGGTACCAAAACATTATTGCAGCATTGAAGGTCCCCAAGAACACAGTGGCCTCCATCATTCTTAAATGGATGAAGTTTGGAACCACCAAGACTCTTCTTAGAGCTGGCTGCCCGGCCAAACTGAGCAATCAGGGGAGAATCCCCTTGGTCTGAGAGGTGACCAAGAACCAAATGGTCACTCTGACAGAGCTCCAGAGTTCCTCTGTGGAGATGGGAGAAAGTTTCAGAAGCACAACCATCTCTGCAGCACTCCACCAATCAGGCTTTTATGGTAGATTGGCCAGACGGAAGCAGTAAAAAAAGGCACATGACAGCCCACTTGAAATTTGCCAAAAGGCACCTAAAGACTCTCAGACCATGAGAAACAATATTTTCTGGTCTGATGAAACCAAGAATGAACTCTTTGGCCTGAATGCCAATTGTCACGTCTGGAGGAAACCTGGCACCATCCCTACGGTGAAGCATGGTGGTGGCAGAATCATGCTGTGGGGTGTTTTTCAACGACAGGGACTGGGAGACTAGTCAGGATCGAGGGAAAGATGAACAGAACAAAGTACAGAGTCATTACTGATGAAATCCTGCTCCAGAGCGCTCAGGACCTCAGACTGGGGCGAAGGTTCACCTTCCAACAGGACAACAACCCTAAGCACACAGCCAAGACAACGCAGGAGTGGCTTCGGGACAAGTCTCTGAATGTCCTTGAGTGGCCCAGCCAGATCCGGGACTTAAACCTGATCGAACATCCAACATCTCTGGAGAGACCTGAAAATAGCTGTGCAGCGACAGTCCCCATCCAACCTGGCAGAGCTTGAGAGGATCTGCAGAGAAGAATGGAAGAAACTCCCCAAATACAGGTGTGGCAAGCTTGTAGCGTCATACCCAAGAAGACTCAAGGCTTTAGTCGCTGCCAAAGGTGGTTCAACAAAGTTCTGAGTAAAGGGTCTGAATACTTATGGAAATGTGTTATTTCATTTTTTTTCTTCTAAAATGTCTAAAAACCTGTTTTTGCTTTGTCATTATGGGGTGTTGTGTGGAGACTGAAGAGGATTTATTAAATCCATTTTTAGAATAAGGCTGTAACTGTAAAATGTGGAGAAAGTCAAGGGGTCTGAATACTTTCTGAATTACGCTGTCTCAATAAACCAAAAAATACAAAATCGTTTATTTTTGAAACATGAAAAAGGGGACACTGTGGGGAAAAAGGTTGGGAACCCCTTGGCTACTGTTGGACAGTTAATGGCCTGTTTGTCGAATTAACTTCCCCTGGTCAATCCATCCCTGCCTCTCAGATTTTACATGACTTAAAAACGCTGTTATTATGATAGTACAGCTCTTGTGATCGGCACATTTCGGTGATAAATAGGTCGATAACTTGCCTAGTCATCTACTTAATCGCTCTATCGATTGACATCTGATCTGAAGAGTGACATGTCATTTTGACTACTGGGCTATTGTGTCAGAATATTTTGTTTGCAAAATATGTTCATAAGATATCTACGTGATGTGAAATGCTGAACACATAATATTTGCAGTGCCACACATTGATTCCTCTGCCACCAGTTTAGCTGGTGGATCCCCCAGTGACGTCACAGAGAAACTGCCAGACAGAGAACCTGCCAGACGGAGAAACTGCCAGACAGAGAACCTGCCAGACAGAGAAACTGCCAGACAGAGAAACTGCCAAACAGAGAAATTGCCAGACAGAGAATTTGCCAGACAGAGAAACTGCCAGACAGAGAAATTGCCAGACAGAGAAACTGCCAGACAGAGAAATTGCCAGACAAGTTTTTTTTTCAGAATGTCTCTTCAACATTAAAACAAGTAATTGTATTTTTTAATTTGTAATTTTATTTAATGAGGTGAAATGAGATTACTATTGGTTGTGAATAGGCTACTGGGTGGTTGGTGAATAGGCTACTGGGTGGTTGGTGAGTTGATTTGTGGAACAGCTGTGTTAGAATGTTTCATAAACACCCTTCATACACCTTTTATACACCCTTCATACACACTTCATACACTCTTCATACACCCTTCATTCTCCCTTCACACACCCTTCATACACTCTTCATACACCCTTCATTCTCCCTTCACACACCCTTCATACTCCCTTCATACACCCTTCATACTCCCTTCACACTCCCTTCATACACCCTTCATACTCCCTTCATACACCCTTCATACATCCTTGATACTCCCTTCATACACCTTTCACATACCCTTCACACTCCCTTCATACACCCTTCATACTCCCTTCACACTCCCTTCATACACCCTTCATACTCCCTTCATACACCCTTCATACTCCCTTCACACTCCCTTCATACTCCCTTCATACACCCTTCATACACCCTTGATATTCCCTTCATACACCTTTCACATACCCTTCACACTCCCTTCATACACCCTTCATACTCCCTTCACACTCCCTTCATACAACCTTCACATACCCTTCACACACCATTCATACTCCCTTCATACACCCTTCATACACCCTTCACATACCCTTCATACACCTTTTATACACCCTTCATACACCCTTCACACACCCTTCATACACCCTTCATACTCCCTTCACACTCCCTTCATACACCTTTCATACTCCCTTCATACAACCTTCACATACCCTTCACACACCATTCATACTCCCTTCATACACCCTTCATACACCCTTCACATACCCTTCATACATCTTTTATACACCCTTCATACACCCTTCACACACCCTTCATACACCCTTCATACACCCTTCATACACCCTTCACATACCTTTCATACACCCTTCATACTCCCTTCATACACCCTTCAACTACCCTTCACACACCCTTCACACTCCCTTCATACACCTTTCATACTCCCTTTATACACCCTTCACATACCCTTCACACACCCTTCATACTCCCTTCATACACCCTTCACATACCCTTCACACACCCTTCATACTCCCTTCATACACCCTTCATACTCCCTTCATACACCATTCATACTCCCTTCATACACCCTTCATTCTCCCTTCATACACCCTTCATACTCCCTTCATACACCCTTCATGCACCCTTCATACACCCTTGATACTCCCTTCATACACCCTTCACATACCCTTCACACTCCCTCCATACACCCTTCATACTCCCTTCACACTCCCTTCATACACCCTTCACACACCCTTCATACTCCCTTCATACACCCTTCATACTCCCTTCATACACCCTTCATACTCCCTTCATACACCATTTATACTCCCTTCATACTCACTTCATACACCCTTCATTCTCCCTTCATACACCCTTCATACTCCCTTCATACACCCTTCATGCACCCTTCATACACCCTTGATACTCCCTTCATACACCCTTCACATACCCTTCACACTCCCTCCATACACCCTTCATACTCCCTTCACACTCCCTTCATACACCCTTCACACACCCTTCATACTCCCTTCATACACCCTTCATACACCCTTCACATACCCTTCATACACCTTTTATACACCCTTCACATACCCTTCATACACCCTTCATACTCCCTTCATACACCCTTCATACTCCCTTCATACACCCTTCACATACACTTCACACACCATTCATACTCCGTTCATACACCCTTCATACACCCTTCACATACCCTTCATACACCTTTTATACACCCTTCATACACCCTTCACACACCCTTCATACACCCTTCATACACCCTTCATACACCCTTCACATACCTTTCATACACCCTTCATACTCCCTTCATACACCCTTCAACTACCCTTCACACACCCTTCACACTCCCTTCATACACCCTTCATACACCCTTCATACTCCCTTCATACACCCTTCACACACCCTTCATACTCCCTTCATACACCCTTCATACACCCTTCATACTCCCTTCATACTCCCTTCATACACCCTCCACACACCCTTCATACTCCCTTCATACACCCTTCATACTCCCTTTAACAGTGTTACTTACTTATTTTTCCCTGTCTCTTACTGGGCTCCAACCATGACATCATGACCTCTGTCTCTTACTGGGCTCCAACCATGACATCATGACCTCTGTCTCGCAGACACACATTGACATCATGACTTCCGTCTCGCAGACACACATTGAGATCATGACCTCTGTCTCCCAGACACACATTGACATCATGACCTCTGTCTCGCAGACACACATTGACATCATGACCTCTGTCTCGCAGACACACATTGACATCATGACCTCTGTCTCCCAGACACACATTGACATCATGACCTCTATCTCGCAGACACACATTGACATCATGACCTCTGTCTCGCAGACACACATTGACATCATGACCTCTGTCTCGCAGACACACATTGACATCATGACCTCTGTCTCCCAGACACACATTGACATCATGACCTCTGTCTCCCAGACACACATTGACATCATGACCTCTGTCTCCCAGACACACATTGACATCATGACCTCTGTCTCGCAGACACACATTGACATCATGACCTCTGTCTCGCAGACACACATTGACATCATGACCTCTGTCTCGCAGACACACATTGACATCATGACCTCTGTCTCCCAGACACACATTGACATCATGACCTCTGTCTCGCAGACACACATTGACATCATGACCTCTGTCTCGCAGACACACATTGACATCATGACCTCTGTCTCCCAGACACACATTGACATCATGACCTCTGTCTCGCAGACACACATTGACATCATGACCTCTGTCTCGACAACGTCTCGACAACGTCTTAGTTATTTGCTAACGAACGTTTAACGGTTCAAAAGCGGGAGTGGACACATTTCAATCTTGGGAGTGAGTTTAGAATGTTTACTCCGTTACACATTCTCTACGGCCCCACCCTTCAAACTAAACTATGTCTGGCAGGATGGTAGAGAAGGCCAAGAGTGTCAGCTGCTGCTAAAATTACCCCCTTTCCCATAACGCCTGCCGAATAGGCCCTTCTGCCCTGTCGCTCCCCTAGCCCAAAGACAAACAGAGGCTCTGTTGTGGAAGGATGGGGGTGGGAGGGGGTTCTGACAAGGAGGCCAAGGAGCTGAAGTAATCCGTGACAACATGTCAGAGTGCTCTCTGCAAACACCCAGGAGAAGAGAGGAGAGAGAGAGGCCTGCCTGTAGCTCCCCTGACCCCTCCTCCACTAAAACAGTGACCGGGCCAGTTACTGTAATTAGAACTATGGAGGGAGAGGAGCTCTTCACTGATTGGATCATGTGTAAAGCCGTAGAGTGGCCCTGTAACGATAACATAGATCTAGTCTCTTCCCAAAGCCGCTTCTGACTGAACCTGCTTTCAAATACTATGTGAAATAATTTTCAGAACATTCTCTGTGCTAGAAAGAGCCTGTTGCAATGAATCCAATGGATATGTCACAAAAATGCAACCCCCACATATCTGGCACTACAGCATAGTATTTGAACCCAGGACTGGCGTCCCAGCGGCCGGCCTGTGCTAGCGCTGTGCTTCTCTCTGACTGAGGTTCAGACTGAGCAACAAAACACAGAGTAACTTCAACTCTCCTCGCAACCCAAATGGCACCCTATTCACTTTATAGTACACTACTTTTGACCAGGGCCATTGCGTAGTGCCCTATATAGGGCATAAGGGTGCCATTCGGTACACACACCATGGGGTTTTAGGAAAATTATGTTTTCAGGATACAAACAACAGTTAGAAAGGACACATTCTGCTGCCTCTACAGAGCTCTAGTGATTACATTATGCTGCCTCTACAGAGCTCTAGTGATTACATTATGCTGCCTCTAGTGATTACATTATGCTGCCTCTAAAGAGCTCTAGCGATTACATTATGCTGCCTCTACAGAGCTCTAGTGATTACATTATGCTGCCTCTACAGATATCTAGTGATTACATTATGCCGCCTATAGTGATTACATTATGCTGCCTTTACAGAGCTCTAGTGATTACATTATGCTGCCTCTACAGAGCTCTGGTGATTACATTATGCTGCCTCTACAGAGCTCTAGGGATTACATTATGCTGCCTCTACAGAGCTCTAGTGATTACATTATTCTGCCTCTAGTGATTACATTATGCTTCCTCTACAGAGCTCTAGTGATTTCATTATGCAGTCTCTACAGAGCTCTAGTGATTACATGATGCTGCCTCTACAGAGCTCTAGGGATTACATTATGCTGCCTCTACAGAGCTCTAGTGATTACATTATGCTGCCTCTATAGAGCTCTAGTGATTACATTATGCTGCCTCTAAAGAGCTCTCGTGATTACATTATGCTGCTTCTACAGAGCTCTAGTGATTACATTATGCTGCTTCTACAGAGCTCTAGTGATTATATTATGCTGCCTCTAAAGATATCTAGTGATTACATTATGCTGCCTCTAGTGATTACATTATGCTGCCTCTAAAGAGCTCTAGTGATTACATTATGCTGCTTCTACAGAGCTCTAGTGATTATATTATGCTGCCTCTACAGATATCTAGTGATTACATTATTCTGCCTCTAGTGATTACATTATGCTTCCTCTACAGAGCTCTAGTGATTACATTATCCTGCCTCTACAGAGCTCTAGCGATTACATGATGCTGCCTCTACAGAGCTCTAGGGATTACATTATGCTGCCTCTACAGAGCTCTAGTGATTACATTATGCTGCCTCTATAGAGCTCTAGTGATTACATTATGCTGCCTCTATAGAGCTCTAGTGATTACATTATGCCGCCTCTAAAGAGCTCTAGTGATTATGTTATGCTGCCTCTATAGAGCTCTAGTGATTACATTATGCTGCCTCTACAGAGCTTGAGTGATTACATTATGCAGCCTCTACAGAGCTCTAGCGATTACATGATGCTGCCTCAACAGAGCTCTAGGGATTACATTATGCGGCCTCTACAGACCTCAAGTGATTACATTATTCTGCCTCTAATGATTACATTATACTGCCTCTACAGAGCTCTAGTGATTGCATTATGCTACCTCTATAGAGCTCTAGTGATTACATGATGCCGCCTCCATAGAGCTCTAGTGATTACATTATACTGCCTCTACAGAGCTCTAGTGATTACAATATGCTGCCTCTATAGAGCTCTAGTGATGACATTATGCTGCCTCTATAGAGCTCTAGTGATTACATTATGCTGCCTCTATAGAGCTCTAGTGATTACATTATGATGCCTCTATAGAGCTCTAGTGATTACATTATCCTGCCTCTACAGAGCTCTAGCGATTACATGATGCTGCCTCTACAGAGCTCTAGGGATTACATTATGCTGCCTCTACAGAGCTCTAGTGATTACATTATGCTGCCTCTATAGAGCTCTAGTGATTACATTATGCTGCCTCTATAGAGCTCTAGTGATTACATTATGCCGCCTCTAAAGAGCTCTAGTGATTATGTTATGCTGCCTCTATAGAGCTCTAGTGATTACATTATGCTGCCTCTACAGAGCTTGAGTGATTACATTATGCTGCCTCTACAGAACTCTAGTGATTACATTATGTCGCCTCTACAGAGCTCTATGGATACTTTCTAAGGAAAGAAGGGGGAGGAGATGAGAGGGGACGAGGGGGACGTGAGGAGAGAAGGGTGGAGGAGAGGGGAAAGAGAGGAAAGGGAGGAGAGAAGGGTGGAGGAGAGGGGAAAGAGAGGAGAGGAAAGGGAGGAGACGAGAGGAAAGGGAGGAGAGGAGAGGAAAGGGAAGAGAATAAAGGACGGGGAGAGAGGACAGGAGGAGGGGGAGGAGGAGAGAGGAGGGCGAGGAGGAGAGGAGGGCGAGTGGAGTGAGAAGAGAGGAGTGGGAAGAGCGGAGGGGAGGAAAGGAAAGGAGGGGGAGGAAAGGAGAGTGCAATTCCTAAACCATAACAAACCTGAAAAGTATGAATGGAAACTATCATGTATGACAACAGCCAGTCGGTCTTCCCTTTGGTTGTGGATCAAATCTAGCCTCAAATCTACTCTCTCTATCCCCCTCTCTCTCTCTCTGTCTCTCTCTCTATCCATCTCTCTCTGTCACATGCCTTACTCTCTCTCTCTCTCTCTCTCTCTCTCTCTCTCTCTCTCTCTCTCTCTCTCTCTCTCTCTCTCTCTCTCTCTCTCTCTCTCTCTCGCTCTCTCTCTCTCTCTGTCTCTCTCTCTATCCATCTCTCTCTGTCACATGCCTTACTCTCTCTCTCTCTCTCTCTTTCTCTCTCTCTCTCTCTCTCTCTCTATTTCTCTCTCTTTCTCTCTCTCTCTCTCTCTCTCTCTCTCTCTCTCTCTCTCTCTCTCTCTCTCTCTGTCTTTCTTCCCCTTCTCTGCTTGAATGGGATGCTTCCCAAATGAAAACCCTATTCCCTATACAGGAACCATAGTCTGGTCTAAAATAGTGAACTATATAGGGAATAGGGTTCCATAGGGCTCTGGTCTAAAGTAGTAAACTATATAGGGAATAGGGTTCTATAGGGCTCTGGTCTAAAGTAGTGCACTATATAGGGAATAGGGTTCCATAGGGCTCTGGTCTAAAGTAGAGCACTATGTAGGGAATATGGTTCTATAGGGCTCTGGTCTAAAGTAGTGCACTATATAGGGAATAGGGTTCCATAGGGCTCTGGTCTAAAGTAGTACACTATAGGGAATAGGGTTCTATAGGGCTCTGGTCTAAAGTAGTGCACTATATAGGGAATAGGGTTCCATAGGGCTCTGGTCTAAAGTAGTACACTATAGGGAATAGGGTTCTATAGGGCTCTAAAGTAGTGAATGGGGTACCACAATGTTTAGGTGGATCTCCATTAGAGAGCTGTTCTGAAACCCTTCCTCACCTCAGTCATTAGACACTCACACCAAACCTGGCTTCAAATACTATTTGACATAATTTCAAGTACTGGATCAGTAGAATAGTTCAACACCGGCAACCCCCCCCCCCTAATCTGGCACTTCAGACAGGCTAAAAGCAAAATCTCAAAGTATTTCAACGTTTTTAAATAGTGCTTGAAGCCAGATCTGACTCACACAACCACCCTTAAAGGAAGATTCCACTCAAATCTATATTTTGGTATACGTCAGCAATCAAGTTGTCAAGATATGTCAACTTCCAGAATACATACACTATCACAATATTACGCATTTTACATCAAAACGCATTATACAGGGGATGGTTTCTGTATATAAAGTTACATATCTTGAAAACTTGATTGCTGACAATCAAAACAAAGAACAAATTGAACCAAAACCAAAATATCGTTTTTGGGTGGAGTATCCCTTGAACACATGGTGGCTCAGAGCCTGCTAACATCATTCTATTGGAAAATGTTGAATGGGATTAAGTTTTACTAAAATGACAAACAACCCTGTTGACCTTCGCCCCCATGGCAGAATCTGTTGAGCTGTATTCAGTGGAGTCAAGTATATACGGTAGTATTCATACTCCTGGGCTTTTTTCCACATTTCGTTGTGTTAAAATTGACCCCATCTACACACCAATATCCTATAATGACACATTTGAAAACATGTTTTTACACATTTCTGAAAATGAAATACAGAAATATCTAGTTTACAGAAGTATTCACACCCCTGAGTTAATACTTTTGGAGAAGCACCTTTGGTGGCGATTACAGCTGTGCGTCTTTCTGGGTAAGTCTCTAAGAGCTGTGAGTATTTCTGGGTAAGTCTCTAAGAGCTGTGAGTATTTCTGGGTAAGTCTCTAAGAGCTGTGAGTCTTTCTGGGTAAGTCTCTAAGAGCTGTGAGTATTTCTGGGTAAGTCTCTAAGAGCTGTGAGTCTTTCTGGGTAAGTCTCTAAGAGCTGTGAGTATTTCTGGGTAAGTCTCTAAGAGCTGTGAGTCTTTCTGGGTAAGTCTCTAAGAGCTGTGAGTATTTCTGGATAAGTCTCTAAGAGCTGTGAGTCTTTCTGGGTAAGTCTCTAAGAGCTGTGAGTATTTCTGGGTAAGTCTCTAAGAGCTGTGAGTCTTTCTGGATAAGTCTCTAAGAGCTGTGAGTCTTTCTGGGTAAGTCTCTAAGAGCTGTGAGTATTTCTGGGTAAGTCTCTAAGAGCTGTGAGTATTTCTGGGTAAGTCTCTAAGAGCTGTGAGTATTTCTGGGTAAGTCTCTAAGAGCTGTGAGTCTTTCTGGGTAAGTCTCTAAGAGCTGTGAGTATTTCTTGGTAAGTCTCTAAGAGCTGTGAGTCTTTCTGGGTAAGTCTCTAAGAGCTGTGAGTATTTCTGGGTAAGTCTCTAAGAGCTGTGAGTCTTTCTGGGTAAGTCTCTAAGAGCTGTGAGTCTTTCTGGGTAAGTCTCTGAGAGCTGTGAGTCTTTCTGGGTAAGTCTCTGAGAGCTTTCCACACCTGGATAGTGCAACATTTGACCATTAATCTTTTAAACATTCTCCAAGCTCTGTCAAACTGGTTGATGGTCATTGTCAGACAGCAATTTCCAGGTCTTGCTGTAGATTCTAAAGTAGGTTTAAGTCAAAATAGTAACTCGGCCACTCACAAACATTAACTGTCTTCTTCTAGTAAGTAACTCAAGTGTAGGTTATGAATTGTTTTTTTTAGGTTGTTGTCCTGCTGAAAGGTGAATTCATCTCCCAGTGTCTGGTGGAAAGCAGACTGAACCAGGTATTCCGCTAGGATTTTGCCTGTGCTTAGCTCCATTCAGTATCTTTTTTTAAAACTGAATAACTCCTTAAAGATTACAAGCATACCCACGATGCTTGAAATATAATGAGAGGTACTCAGTAATGGGTTGTCTTGGATTTGTCCCAAACATAACACTTTCAACTGAGGACAAAGAGTTAATTGCTTTGCCACATTCTTTGCGGTACTGCTGTTGTGCCTTCCAAACAGGATGTTGATGCACAAGTCAGAATGGGAAGTAACAACTAGGACTGGGAATGGGATGTAACAACTAGGACTGGGAATGGGATGTAACAACTAGGACTGGGAATGGGATGTAACAACTAGGACTGGGAATGGGATGTAACAACTAGGACTGGGAATGGGATGTAACAACTAGGACTGGGAATGGGATGTAACAACTAGGACTGGGAATGGGATGTAACAACTAGGGCTGGGAATGGGATGTAACAACTAGGACTGGGAATGGGATGTAACAACTAGGGCTGGGAATGGGATGTAACAACTAGGACTGGGAATGGGATGTAACAACTAGGACTGGGAATGGCCAAGAACCTCCACATCCTGAGGAATACAGGAACGTCAACATACCATATTATCACCATACCATATTATCACCATACCATATTATCACCATACTGAGAGACCTCACCATACCATATTATCACCATACCATATTATCACCATACCATATTATCACCATATCATATTATCACCATACTGAGAGACCTCACCATACCATATTATCACCATACTGAGGGACCTCACCATACCATATTATCACCATACTGAGAGACCTCACCATACCATATTATCACCATACCATATTATCACCATACTGAGAGACCTCACCATACCATATTATCACCATACCATATTATCATCATACTGAGAGACCTCACCATACCATATTATCACCATACCATATTATCACCATACCATATTATAACCATACCATATTATCACCATACCATATCATCACCATACTGAGAGACCTCACCATACTATATTATCACCATACCATATTATAACCATACCATATCATCACCATACTGAGAGACCTCACCATACCATATTAGAGACCACCATACTGAGAGACCTCACCATACCATATTATCACCATACTGAGAGACCTCACCATACCATATTAGAGACCACCATACTGAGAGACCTCACCATACCATATTATCACCATACTGAGAGACCTCACCATACCATATCATCACCATACTGAGAGACCTCACCATACCATATTATCACCATACTGAGAGACCTCACCATACCATATTATCACCATACTGAGAGACCTCACCATACCATATTATCACCATACTGAGAGACCTCACCATACCATATTATCACCATACTGAGAGACCTCACCATACCATGTTTAGAGACCACCATACTGAGAGACCTCACCATACCATATTATCACCATACTGAGAGACCTCACCATACCATATTATCACCATACTGAGAGACCTCACCATACCATATTATCACCATACCATATTATCACCATACTGAGAGACCTCACCATACCATATTATCACCATACTGAGAGACCTCACCATACCATATTATCACCATACTGAGAGACCTCACCATACCATATTATCACCATACCATATTATCACCATACTGAGAGACCTCACCATACCATATTATCACCATACCATATTATCACCATACTGAGAGACCTCACCATACCATATTATCACCATACCATATTATCACCATACTGAGAGACCTCACCATACCATATTATCACCATACTGAGAGACCTCACCATACCATATTATCACCATACTGAGAGACCTCATCATACCATATTATCACCATACCATATTATCACCATACTGAGAGACCTCACCATACCATATTATCACCATACTGAGCGACCTCACCATACCATATCATCACCATACTGAGAGACCTCACCATACCATATTATCACCATACTGAGAGACCTCACCATACCATATTATCACCATACTGAGAGACCTCACCATACCATGTTATCACCATACTGAGAGACCTCACCATACCATATTATCACCATACTGAGAGACCTCACCATACCATGTTATGGTTACATGGCCATAATAGTTTTTCCATCTGTTGCTTCTTGCTTCTTACTTGTGTGCAGCATGTGTGTGTTTCTGCGTGTGTGTTTTTGTGTGTGTGTGTGTGTGTTTTTGTGTGTGTGTGTGTGTGTGTGTGTGTGTGTGTGGTGTGTGTGTTTCCGTGTGTGTGTGTGTGTGTGTGTGTGTGTGTGTGTGTGTTTCCGTGTGTGTGTGTGTGTGTGTGTGTGTGTGTGTGTTTCCGTGTGTGTGTGTGTGTGTGTGTGGCGCTCACTGGCGCCAAATTTAGTAACTCTCAGCGTATCTGGTACAACTGTTGCTCTCCTCTCCAACTCCGCTCAGAGCAGAGAGCTACTGGCGTTTTCTTTTCATTGGGAGCCTTACGACACCATTTTTTTGCGTTAAACTGCGAACCAACCGCTCTTTACTTATGGAGGACTCTTGTTTAATTAAAGACAACAGTCACACCTTAATCCTATACAACAACAAAAATCACACTTACATTTCCACCAACTTTCCGACAAAAGTTTTCCTCCCTCAACAAATCAAAGGGAAATCAGTTGAAAATGAACAATAGAATCATGCTAGCATTGACTATTTCGGATAGACTATGGAGGGAGAGAGAGAGAGAGAGAGAGAGAGAGAGAGAGAGGGAGAGATAGAGAGAGCGAGAGAAAGAGAGAAAGAGAGAGAAAGAGAGAGAAAGAGAGAGAGAGAGAAATATATATAAAGAAGTAGAGGAATACGTCTTTGGGACTTACCGCGAGGGCTTGGAGCCTTTCCTTGTGAAGTTCAGCCTCAGCCATCCTGTTGGGCACAGGAGAGAGAGGTCAGTGACGGCCTAGCAGGGGGAGAGAGGTGGGCTGCGTGCCTGGGTTAGGGTCCGGGTCCGGGGGTATCTGGCGTCAAGGCCGGTAGGGGTACAGAGGTCCTGTATGTGTTCTGTAGTTGCAATAATCCAGTCAGAGTAGGAGAGTGTGTATTTGCGCGCTGAAGAGAGAGAAAATAGCTTTCTCATTCACTGGCCATGTGCCTGAAATAAGCCTGCTCCCTGCTTGCTGCTTGCTGCTCACATTCTCTCTCTCTCTCTCCCTCTCTCTCTCTCTCTCTCTCTCTCTCTCTCTCTCTCTCTCTCTCTCTCTCTCTCTCTCTTTCTCTCTCTGTGTCTCTCTCTCTCTCTCTCTCTCTCTCTCTCTCTCTCTCTCTCTCTCCTCCCACTCCCTCCCTCCCTCCCTCTCTGTGACTGGCCATGTATGTGCAGCAGCTGGCAGCAGAAGCAGCTGAGTCGAGGGATCGCTGAAGAGACAGACATTTTTCAGCTAGGCTGCTGGAAGGAGAAAGGGGAGACATAATATAGAATTAAAACAGAATGATAACTACGCCCTTGTCGTTAACACACGTTTGCGCAAACTACTTCTCAGGTACTCAAAACTCTTAAGCATAAAAAAACTAAACAGCAAGCCAATTTCCACAAACATCTTGCAAAATGGAACACAGCTATCAGAATCATGCTTAAAGTGAAACTTTGCATACACATGAGAGACACACACACACACACACACACACACACACACACACACACACACACACACACACACACACACACACACACACACACACACACACACACACACACACACACACACACACACACACACACACACACACACACACACACACACACACACACACACAGATCAAATTAATCTAATTTAGTGACAAACTGAGATCACACTAATGTGACGTACTCAAAACACTCATCAGATCCTATTACAGTGTCAACAACATCACAACCACCATCACAACCACAATCACAACCACCATCACAACCACCATCACAACCACCATCACAACAACCTCTCCCTCGATGTGATCAAGACATAGGAGATGATCGTGGACTACAGGAAAAGGAGGACTGTACTGGTACCCCCTGTATATAGCCTCCACATTGACTCTGTACCAGTACTCCCTGTATATAGCCTCCACATTGACTCTGTACCGGTACCCCCTGTATATAGCCTCCACATTGACTCTGTACCGGTACCCCCTGTATATAGTCTCCACATTGACTCTGTACCGGTACCACCTGTATATAGCCTCCACATTGACTCTGTACCGGTACCCCCTGTATATAGTCTCCACATTGACTCTGTACCGGTACCACCTGTATATAGCCTCCACATTGACTCTCTACCGGTACCCCCTGTGTATAGCCTCCACATTGACTCTGTACCGGTACCCCCTGTATATAGCCTCCACATTGACTCTGTACCGGTACCCCCTGTATATAGCCTCCACATTGACTCTGTACCGGTACCCCCTGTATATAGCCTCCACATTGACTCTGTACCGTAACACCCTGTATATAGCCTCCACTTTGACTCTGTAACGGTACCCCCTGTAAATAGCCTCCACATTGACTCTGTACCGGTACCCCCTGTATATAGCCTCCACATTGACTCTGTACCGTAACACCCTGTATATAGCCTCCACATTGACTCTGTACCAGTACTCCCTGTATATAGCCTCCACATTGACTCTGTACCGGTACCCCCTGTATATAGCCTCCACATTGACTCTGTACCGGTACCCCCTGTATATAGTCTCCACATTGACTCTGTACCGGTACCACCTGTATATAGCCTCCACATTGACTCTGTACCGGTACCCCCTGTATATAGTCTCCACATTGACTCTGTACCGGTACCACCTGTATATAGCCTCCACATTGACTCTCTACCGGTACCCCCTGTGTATAGCCTCCACATTGACTCTGTACCGGTACCCCCTGTATATAGCCTCCACATTGACTCTGTACCGGTACCCCCTGTATATAGCCTCCACATGACTCTGTACCGGTACCCCCTGTATATAGCCTCACATTGACTCTGTACCGTAACACCCTGTATATAGCCTCCACTTTGACTCTGTAACGGTACCCCCTGTAAATAGCCTCCACATGACTCTGTACCGGTACCCCCTGTATATAGCCTCCACATTGACTCTGTACCGTAACACCCTGTATATAGCCTCCACATTGACTCTGTACCCAGTACCCCCTGTATATAGCCTCCACATTGACTCTGTACCGGTACCCCCTGTATATAGCCTCCACATTGACTCTGTACCGTAACACCCTGTATATAGCCTCCACATTGACTCTGTACCAGTACCCCCTGTATATAGCCTCCACATTGACTCTGTACCAGTACCCCCTGTATATAGCCTCCACATTGACTCTGTACTGGTACCCCCTGTATATAGCCTCCACATGACTCTGTACCGGTACCCCCTGTATATAGCCTCCACATTGACTCTGTACCGTAACACCCTGTATATAGCCTCCACATTGACTCTGTACCGTAATACCCTGTATATAGCCTCCACATTGACTCTGTATGGTACCCCCTGTATATAGCCTCCACATTAACTCTGTACCGGTACCCCCTGTATATAGCCTCCACATTGACTCTGTACCGGTACCCCCTTGTATATAGCCTCCACATTGACTCTGGACCGGTATCCCTGTATATAGCCTCCACATTGACTCTGTACCGGTACCCACTGTATATAGCCTCCACATTGACTCTGTACCGGTACCCCTGTATATAGCCTCCACATTGACTCTCTACCGTAACACCCTGTATATAGCCTCCACATTGACTCTGTACCGTAATACTCTGTATATAGCCTCCACATTGACTCTGTACCGGTACCCCCTGTATATAGCCTCCACATTGACTCTGTACCGTAATACCCTGTATATAGCCTCCACATTGACTCTGTACCGTAATACGCTGTATATAGCCTCCACATTGACTCTGTACCGGTAACCCCCTGTATGTAGCCTCCACATTGACTCTGTACCGTAATACCTGTATATAGCCTCCACATTGACTCTGTACCGGTACCCCTGTATATAGCCTCCACATTGACTCTGTACCAGTACCCCCCTGTATATAGCCTCCACATTGACTCTGTACTGGTACCCCCCTGTATATAGCCTCCACATTGACTCTGTACCAGTACCCCCTGTATATAGCCTCCACATTGACTCTGTACCAGTACCCCCTGTATATAGCCTCCACATTGACTCTGTACCAGTACCCCCTGTATATAGCCTCCACATTGACTCTGTACCAGTACCCCCTGTAATACTCTGTATATAGCCTCCACATTGACTCTGTACCAGTACCCCCTGTATATAGCCTCCACATTGACTCTGTACCGGTACCCCCTGTATGTAGCCTCCACATTGACTCTGTACCATAATACTCTGTATATAGCCTCCACATTGACTCTTTTACCGGTACCCCCTGTATATAGCCTCCACATTGACTCTGTACCGTAATACCCTGTATATAGCCTCCACATTGACTCTGTACCGTAATACGCTGTATATAGCCTCCACATTGACTCTGTACTGGGTACCCCCTGTATATAGCCTCCACATTAACTCTGTACCAGTACCCCCTGATATAGCCTCCACATTGACTCTGTACAGTACCCCCTGTATATAGCCTCCACATTGACTCTTGTACCAGTACCCCTGTATATAGCCTCCACATTGACTCTGTACCAGTACCCCCTGTATATAGTCTCCAACATTGACTCTGTACCGCGTACCCCCTGTATGTAGCCTCCACATTGACTCTGTACCGTAATACTCTGTATATAGCCTCCACATTGACTCTGTACCAGTACCCCCTGTATATAGCCTCCACATTGACTCTGTACCGGTACCCCCTGTATGTAGCCTCCACATTGACTCTGTACCGTAATACTCTGTATATAGCCTCCACATTGACTCTGTACCGGTACCCCCTGTATATAGCCTCCACATTGACTCTGTACCGTAATACCCTGTATATAGCCTCCACATTGACTCTGTACCGTAATACCCTGTATATAGCCTCCACATTGACTCTGTACTGGTACCCCTGTATATAGCCTCCACATTAACTCTGTACCGGTACCCCTGTATATAGCCTCCACATTGACTCTGTACCGGTACCCCCTGTATATAGCCTCCACATTGACTCTGTACCGGTACCCCTGTATATAGCCTCCACATTGACTCTGTACCGTAACACCCTGTATATAGCCTCCACATTGACTCTGTACCGTAACACCCTGTATATAGCCTCCACATTGACTCTGTACCGTAACACCCTGTATATAGCCTCCACATTGACTCTGTACCGTAACAACCTGTATATAACCTCCACATTGACCCTGTACTGGTACCCCTGTATATAGCCTCCACGTTGACTCTGTACCAGTACCCCCTGTATATAGCCTCCACATTGACTCTGTACGGTACCCCCTGTATATAGCCTCCACATTGACTCTGTACCAGTACCCCTGTATATAGCCTCCACATTGACTCTGTACCAGTACCCCCTGTATATAGCCTCCACATTGACTCTGTACCGGTACCCCCTGTATATAGCCTCCACATTGACTCTGTACCGTAATACCCTGTATATAGCCTCCACATTGACTCTGTACCAGTACCCCCTGTATATAGCCTCCACATTGACTCTGTACCGGTACCCCCTGTATATAGCCTCCACATTGACTCTGTACCAGTACCCCCTGTATATAGCCTCCACATTGACTCTGTACCAGTACCCCCTGTATATAGCCTCCACATTGACTCTGTACCGTACCCCCTGTATATAGCCTCCACATTGACTCTGTACCGTAGTACCCCTGTATATAGCCTCCACATTGACTCTGTACCAGTACCCCTGTATATAGCCTCCACATTGACTCTGTACCGGTACCCCCTGTATATAGCCTCCACATTGACTCTGTACCGTAATACCTGTATATAGCCTCCACATTGACTCTGTACCAGTACCCCCTGTATATAGCCTCCACATTGACTCTGTACCGGTACCCCCTGTATGTAGCCTCCACATTGACTCTGTACCATAATACTCTGTATATAGCCTCCACATTGACTCTGTACCGGTACCCCCTGTATATAGCCTCCACATTGACTCTGTACCGTAATACCCTGTATATAGCCTCCACATTGACTCTGTACTGGTACCCCCTGTATATAGCCTCCACATTAACTCTGTACCAGTACCCCCTGTATATAGCCTCCACATTGACTCTGTACCAGTACCCCCTGTATATAGCCTCCACATTGACTCTGTACCAGTACCCCCTGTATATAGCCTCCACATTGACTCTGTACCAGTACCCCCTGTATATAGTCTCCACATTGACTCTGTACCGGTACCCCCTGTATGTAGCCTCCACATTGACTCTGTACCGTAATACTCTGTATATAGCCTCCACATTGACTCTGTACCAGTACCCCCTGTATATAGCCTCCACATTGACTCTGTACCGGTACCCCTGTATATAGCCTCCACATTGACTCTGTACGTAACCCTGTATATAGCCTCCACATTGACTCTGTACCGGTACCCCCTGTATATAGCCTCCACATTGACTCTGTACCGTAATACCCTGTATATAGCCTCCACATTGACTCTGTACCGTATACCCTGTATATAGCCTCCACATTGACTCTGTACCGGTACCCCCTGTATATAGCCTCCACATTGACTCTGTACCGTATAATACCCCTGTATATAGCCTCCACATTGACTCTGTACCAGTACCCCTGTATATAGCCTCCACATTGACTCTGTACCGGTACCCCCTGTATATAGCCTCCACATTGACTCTGTACCGTAATACTCTGTATATAGCCTCCACATTGACTCTGTACCAGTACCCCCTGTATATAGCCTCCACATTGACTCTGTACTGGTACCCCCCTGTATATAGCCTCCACATTGACTCTGTACCAGTACCCCTGTATATAGCCTCCACATTGACTCTGTACCAGTACCCCCTGTATATAGCCTCCACATTGACTCTGTACGGTACCCCTGTATATAGCCTCCACATTGACTCTGTACCGTAATACCCTGTATATAGCCTCCACATTGACTCTGTACCGGTACCCCCTGTATATAGCCTCCACATGACTCTGTACCGGTACCCCTGTATATAGCCTCCACATTGACTCTGTACCAGTACCCCTGTATATAGCCTCCACATTGACTCTGTACCAGTACCCCCTGTATATAGCCTCCACATTGACTCTGTACCGGTACCCCCTGTATATAGCCTCCACATTGACTCTGTACCAGTACCCCCTGTATATAGCCTCCACATTGACTCTGTACCAGTACCCCTGTATATAGCCTCCACATTGACTCTGTACCGGTACCCCCTGTATATAGCCTCCACATTGACTCTGTACCGTAATACCCTGTATATAGCCTCCACATTGACTCTGTACCGTACCCCCTGTATATAGCCTCCACATTGACTCTGTACCGGTACCCCCTGTATATAGCCCTCAATTGACTCTGTACCATAACCCCTGTATATAGCCTCCACATTGACTCTGTACGGTACCCCTGTATGTTATAGCCTCCACATTGACTCTGTACCGTAATACCCTGTATATAGCCTCCACATTGACTCTGTACTGGTACCCCCTGTATATAGCCTCCACATTGACTCTGTACCAGTACCCCCTGTATATAGCCTCCACATGACTCTGTACGGTACCCCTGTATATAGCCTCCACATTGACTCTGTACCAGTACCCCCTGTATATAGCCTCCACATTGACTCTGTACCGGTACCCCCTGTATATAGTCTCCACATTGACTCTGTACCGGTACCCCTGTATATAGCCTCCACATTGACTCTGTACCTAAATACCCTGTATATAGCCTCCACATTGACTCTGTACAGTAACCCCCTGTATATAGCCTCCACATTGACTCTGTACCGGTACCCCCCTGTATATAGCCTCCACATTGACTCTGTACCGTAATACTGTATATAGCCTCCACATTGACTCTGTACCGGTACCCCTGTATATAGCCTCCACATTGACTCTGTACCGTAATACCCTGTATATAGCCTCCACATTGACTCTGTACCGTAATACCCCTGTATATAGCCTCCACATTGACTCTGTACGGTACCCCCTGTGTATATAGCCTCCACATTGACTGTACCGTAATACTCTGTATATAGCCTCCACATTGACTCTGTACCAGTACCCCCTGTATATAGCCTCCACATTGACTCTGTACCGGTACCCCTGTATATAGCCTCCACATTGACTCTGTACCGTAATAACTGTATATAGCCTCCACATTGACTCTGTACGGTACCCCTGTATATAGCCTCCACATTGACTCTGTACCGTAATACCCCTGTATATAGCCTCCACATTGACTTGTACCGGTACCCTTGTATATAGCCTCCACATTGACTCTGTACGGTACCCCTGTATATAGCCTCCACATTGACTCTCTGTACCGGTACCCCCTGTATATAGCCTCCACATTGACTCTGTACCGGTACCCCTTGTATATAGCCTCCACATTGACTCTGTACCGGTACCCCCTGTTATATGTCTCCACATTGACTCTGTACGGTACACCCTGTATATAGCCTCCACATTGACTCTGTACGTAATACCCTGTATATAGCCTCCACATTGACTCTGTACCCTAGTACCCTGTATATAGCCTCCACATTGACTCTGTAACGTACCCCCTGTATATAGCCTCCACATTGACTCTGTACCGGTACTTAACCTGTATATAGCCTCCACATTGACTCTGTACCGTACCCCCTGTATATAGCCTCCACATTGACTCTGTACCGTATACCCTGTATATAGCCTCCACATTGACTCTGTACCGGTAATACCCTGTATATAGCCTCCACATTGACTCTGTACGGGTACCCCCTGTATATAGCCTCCACATTGACTCGTACCGGTACCCCCTGTATATAGCATCCACATTGACTCTGTACCGGTACCCCATGTATATAGCCTCCACATTGGCTCTTGTACCGGACCCCCTGGATATAGCCTCCACATTGACTCTGTACCGGTACCCACTGTATATAGCCTCCACATTGACTCTGTACCGGTACCCCTGTATATAGCCTCCACATTGACTCTGTACGTAACCCCCTGTAATAGCCTCCACATTGACTCTTGTACCGGTATATCTGTATATAGCCTCCACATTGATCTTGTACCGGTANTCCCCGCATTGACTCTGTACCGGTAACCCCCCTGTATATAGTCCACATTGACTCTGTACCGGACACCCCTGTATATAGCCTCCACATTGACTCTGTACCGTAACCCCTGTATATAGTCTCCACATTGACTCTGTACCGTAATACCCTGTATATAGTCTGCACATTGACTCTGTACCGTAATACCCTGTATATAGCCTCCACAGTGACTCTGTACCGTACGTACCCCCTGTATATAGCCTCCACATTGACTCTGTACCGTAACACCCTGTATATAGCCTCCACATTGACTCTGTACTGGTACCCCCGTATATAGCCTCCACATTGACTCTGTACCGTAACACCCTGTATATAGCCTCCACAATGACTCTGTACCGGTACACCCTGTATATAACCTCCACATTGACACTGTACCGGTACCCCCTGTATATAGCCTCCACATTGACTCTGTACCGTACACCCTGTATATAGCCTCCACATTGACTCTGTACCGTAACACCCCTGTATATAGCCTCCACATTGACTCTGTACCGTAATACCCTGTATATAGCCTCCACATTGACTCTGTACCGTAACACCCTGTATATAGCCTCCACATTGACTCTGTACCGTAACACCCTGTATATAGCCTCCACATTGACTCTGTACCGTAACCCCTGTATATAGCCTCCACATTGACTCTGTACCGTAACACCCTGTATATAACCTCCACATTGACTCTGTACCCGTACACCCTGTATATAGCCTCCATCATTGACTCTTGTACGCGTAACAACCACCTGTATATAGCCTCCACATTGACTCTGTAACCGGATACCCTTCACCCCTGTAAATAGTAGCCTTCCACCATTGACCTCTGTACCGGTACCGCTCCCTGTAATATAGCCCTCCACATTGACCTTCTGTACCATAACACCACTGTATATAGCCCTCCACAATTGACTCCTACCGGTACCCCCTGTATATAACCTCCACATTGACTCTGTACCGGTAGCCCCCTGTAATATAGCCTTCCATTGACTCTGTTACCGTCACACCCTGTATATAGCCTCCACATTGACTCTGTACCGTAACACCCTGTATATAGCCTCCACATGACTCTGTACCGTAATACCCTGTATATAGCCTCCACATTGACTCTGTACCGTAACACCCTGTATATAGCCTCCACATTTGACTCTGTACCGTAACACCCTGTATATAGCCTCCACATTGACTCTGTACCGTAACACCCTGTATATAGCCTCCACATTGACTCTGTACCGTAACACCCTGTATATAACCTCCACATTGACTCTGTACAGGTACCCCCCTGTATATAAGCCTCCACATTGACTCTGTACCGGTACCCCCTGTATATTAGCCTCCACATTGGACTTCTTGTACCGTAATTACCCTGTATTATAGTCTCCCACATTGACTCTGTTACCGTAATACCCCTGTATATAGCCTCCACATTGACTCTGTACCGTAACACCCTGTATATAGCCTCCACATTGACTCTGTACCGTAATACCCTGTATATAGTCTCCAACATTGACTCTGTACCGTAATACCCTGTAATATAGCCTCCACATTACTCTGGTACCGTAACACCCTGTATATAACCTCCACATTGACTCTGTACCGGTACCCCACTGTATATAGCCTCCACATTGACTCTGTACCGTAATACCCCTGCATAAAGCCTCCACATTGACTCTGTACCGTAATACCCTGTATATAGCCTCCACATTGACTCTGTACCGTAACACCCTGTATATAGCCTCCACATTGACTCTGTACCGTAATACCCTGTATATAGCCTCCACATTGACTCTGTACCGTAAATACCCTGTATATAGCCTCCACATTGACTCTGTACCGTAATACCCTGTATATAGCCTCCACATTGACTCTGTACCGTAATACCCTGTATATAGCCTCCACATTGACTCTGTACCGTAATACCCTGTATATAGCCTCCACATTGACTCTGTACCGTAATACCCTGTATATAGCCTCCACATTGACTCTGTAACCGTAATACCCTGTATATAGCCTCCACATTGACTCTGTACCAGTACCCCCTGTATATAGCCGCCACATTGACTCTGTACCGTAATACCCTGTATATAGCCTCCACATTGACTCTGTACCGTAATACCCTGTATATAGCCTCCACATTGACTCTGTACCGTAATACCCTGTATATAGCCTCCACATTGACTCTGTACCGTAATACCCTGTATATAGCCTCCACATTGACTCTGTACCGTAATACCCTGTATATAGCCTCCACATTGACTCTGTACCGTAACACCCTGTATATAGCCTCCACATTGACTCTGTACCGTAATACCCTGTATATAACCTCCACATTGACTCTGTACCGTAACACCCTGTATATAGCCTCCACATTGACTCTGTACCGTAACACCCTGTATATAGCCTCCACATTGACTCTGTACCCGTAACACCCTGTATATAGCCTCCACATTGACTCTGTACCGTAATACCCTGTATATAGCCTCCACATTGACTCTGTACCGTAATACCCTGTATATAGCCTCCACATTGACTCTGTACCGTAATACCCTGTATATAGCCTCCACATTGACTCTGTACCGTAACACCCTGTATATAGCCTCCACATTGACTCTGTACCGTAATACCCTGTATATAACCTCCACATTGACTCTGTACCGTAACACCCTGTATATAGCCTCCACATTGACTCTGTACCGTAACACCCTGTATATAGCCTCCACATTGACTCTGTACCGTAACACCCTGTATATAGCCTCCACATTGACTCTGTACCGTAACACCCTGTATATAACCTCCACATTGACTCTGTACAGGTACCCCCTGTATATAGCCTCCACATTGACTCTGTACCGGTACCCCCTGTATATAGCCTCCACATTGACTCTGTACCGTAATACCCTGTATATAGTCTCCACATTGACTCTGTACCGTAATACCCTGTATATAGCCTCCACATTGACTCTGTACCGTAACACCCTGTATATAGCCTCCACATTGACTCTGTACCGTAATACCCTGTATATAGTCTCCACATTGACTCTGTACCGTAATACCCTGTATATAGCCTCCACATTGACTCTGTACCGTAACACCCTGTATATAAACCTCCACATTGACTCTGTACCGGTACCCCACTGTATATAGCCTCCACATTGACTCTGTACCGTAATACCCTGCATAAAGCCTCCACATTGACTCTGTACCGTAATACCCTGTATATAGCCTCCACATTGACTCTGTACCGTAACACCCTGTATATAGCCTCCACATTGACTCTGTACCGTAATACCCTGTATATAGCCTCCACATTGACTCTGTACCGTAATACCCTGTATATAGCCTCCACATTGACTCTGTACCGTAATACCCTGTATATAGCCTCCACATTGACTCTGTACCGTAATACCCTGTATATAGCCTCCACATTGACTCTGTACCGTAATACCCTGTATATAGCCTCCACATTGACTCTGTACCGTAATACCCTGTATATAGCCTCCACATTGACTCTGTACCGTAATACCCTGTATATAGCCTCCACATTGACTCTGTACCAGTACCCCCTGTATATAGCCGCCACATTGACTCTGTACCGTAATACCCTGTATATAGCCTCCACATTGACTCTGTACCGTAATACCCTGTATATAGCCTCCACATTGACTCTGTACCGTAATACCCTGTATATAGCCTCCACATTGACTCTGTACCGTAATACCCTGTATATAGCCTCCACATTGACTCTGTACCGTAACACCCTGTATATAGCCTCCACATTGACTCTGTACCGTAATACCCTGTATATAGCCTCCACATTGACTCTGTACCGTAATACCCTGTATATAGCCTCCACATTGACTCTGTACCGTAATACCCTGTATATAGCCTCCACATTGACTCTGTACCGTAATACCCTGTAGATAGCCTCCACATTGACTCTGTACCGTAATACCCTGTATATAGCCTCCACATTGACTCTGTACCGTAATACCCTGTATATAGCCTCCACATTGACTCTGTACCGTAATACCCTGTATATAGACTCCACATTGACTCTGTACCGTAATACCCTGTATATAGCCTCCACATTGACTCTGTACCGTAATACCCTGTATATAGCCTCCACATTGACTCTGTACCGTAACACCCTGTATATAGCCTCCACATTGACTCTGTACCGTAATACCCTGTATATAACCTCCACATTGACTCTGTACCGTAATACCCTGTATATAGCCTCCACATTGACTCTGTACCGTAACACCCTGTATATAGCCTCCACATTGACTCTGTACCGTAACACCCTGTATATAGCCTCCACATTGACTCTGTACCGTAATACCCTGTATATAGCCTCCACATTGACTCTGTACCGTAATACCCTGTATATAGCCTCCACATTGACTCTGTACCGTAATACCCTGTATATAGCCTCCACATTGACTCTGTACCGTAACACCCTGTATATAGCCTCCACATTGACTCTGTACCGTAATACCCTGTATATAACCTCCACATTGACTCTGTACCGTAACACCCTGTATATAGCCTCCACATTGACTCTGTACCGTAACACCCTGTATATAGCCTCCACATTGACTCTGTACCGTAACACCCTGTATATAGCCTCCACATTGACTCTGTACCGTAATACCCTGTATATAGCCTCCACATTGACTCTGTACCGTAATACCCTGTATATAGCCTCCACATTGACTCTGTACCGTAATACCCTGTATATAGCCTCCACATTGACTCTGTACCGTAACACCCTGTATATAGCCTCCACATTGACTCTGTACCGTAATACCCTGTATATAACCTCCACATTGACTCTGTACCGTAACACCCTGTATATAGCCTCCACATTGACTCTGTACCGTAACACCCTGTATATAGCCTCCACATTGACTCTGTACCGTAACACCCTGTATATAGCCTCCACATTGACTCTGTACCGTAATACCCTGTATATAGCCTCCACATTGACTCTGTACCGTAATACCCTGTATATAGCCTCCACATTGACTCTGTACCGTAATACCCTGTATATAGCCTCCACATTGACTCTGTACCGTAACACCCTGTATATAGCCTCCACATTGACTCTGTACCGTAATACCCTGTATATAACCTCCACATTGACTCTGTACCGTAACACCCTGTATATAGCCTCCACATTGACTCTGTACCGTAACACCCTGTATATAGCCTCCACATTGACTCTGTACCGTAACACCCTGTATATAGCCTCCACATTGACTCTGTACCGTAATACCCTGTATATAGCCTCCACATTGACTCTGTACCGTAATACCCTGTATATAGCCTCCACATTGACTCTGTACCGTAATACCCTGTATATAGCCTCCACATTGACTCTGTACCGTAACACCCTGTATATAGCCTCCACCTTGACTCTGTACCGTAATACCCTGTATATAACCTCACTATTGTTATTTTACTGCTTCTTTAATTATTTGTAACTTTTATTTCTTAATTTTTACTTAATTAACATGTATCTTAAAATTGCACTGTTGGTTCAGGGGCTTATATTCAGCATTTCACTGTAAGGTCTACACCTGTTGTATTCAGCATTTCACTGTGAGGTCTACTACACCTGTTGTATTCAGCATGTCACTGTGAGGTCTACTACACCTGTTGTATTCAGCATGTCACTGTGAGGGCTACTACACCTGTTGTATTCAGCATGTCACTGTGAGGTCTACTACACCTGTTGTATTCAGCATTTCACTGTGAGGTCTACTACACCTGTTGTATTCAGCATTTCACTGTAAGGTCTACTACACCTGTTGTATTCAGCATTTCACTGTGAGGTCTACTAGACCTGTTGTATTCAGCATTTCACTGTAAGGTCTACTACACCTGTTGTATTCAGCATTTCACTGTGAGGTCTACTACACCTGTTGTATTCAGCATTTCACTGTGAGGTCTACTACACCTGTTGTATTCAGCATTTCACTGTAAGGTCTAGTACACCTGTTGTATTCAGCATGTCACTGTGAGGTCTACTACACCTGTTGTATTCAGCATTTCACTGTAATTTCTACACTTGTTGTATTCGCCGCATGTGACTAATAAAGTTGGATTTGATTTGACTGAGATGTTGTTGTTATACTGTTGATTGTTTTTGTGTATATTCAAACAAGAAAGGAACACAAATGTAAAAATGTGTTATTTCAACGTGACTCAATACACGTCAAGCTGTAAAACATAAATTCAAACATACAGTAAATATATTTTGCATATGCAAAGGAAGATAAAAGATAATAATAGTCTTAAATAGTTGTAGTACTACTACTGTACTGTATGTTAAATCAAGTGTACGGAATAGATGAAGAAACTGTTCATATACAGTCAAATCATCTAAGTCAAGAAATAAATTGCGAAAAATAAAATCAGTCTTGTCTTCTGGGTTTTGGTCCGGCCACAGATTTTCATCAACATCGCAGGCGATATTCTCCTTGGCCCGACAGCGGAGGAAATGTCTTCTGGCATGACTCATCCAACCCCTGTCAGGACTGGAATGTTACCACAGGCCTCCACTATAGCCTGGAGAAGGGCATACATACGATCATGGGGTTAGCGATCATACACATTCCACCGCCATGCTGAAAACAACTCCTCAATGGGGTTAGCGATCATACACCTTCCACCGCCATGCTGAAAACAACTCCTCAATGGGGTTAGCGATCATACACCTTCCACCGCCATGCTGAAAACAACTCCTCAATGGGGTTAGCGATCATACACCTTCCCCCGCCATGCTGAAAACAACTCCTCAATGGGGTTAGCGATCATACACCTTCCACCGCCATGCTGAAAACAACTCCTCAATGGGGTTAGCGATCATACACCTTCCACCGCCATGCTGAAAACAACTCCTCAATGGGGTTAGCGATCATACACCTTCCACCGCCATGCTGAAAACAACTCCTCAATGGGGTTAGCGATCATACACCTTCCACCGTCATGCTGAAAACAACTCCTCAATGGGGTTAGCGATCATACACCTTCCACCGCCATGCTGAAAACAACTCCTCAATGGGGTTAGCGATCATACACCTTCCACCGCCATGCTGAAAACAACTCCTCAATGGGGTTAGCGATCATACACCTTCCACCGCCATGCTGAAAACAACTCCTCAATGGGGTTAGCGATCATACACCTTCCCCCGCCATGCTGAAAACAACTCCTCAATGGGGTTAGCGATCATACACCTTCCACCGCCATGCTGAAAACAACTCCTCAATGGGGTTAGCGATCATACACCTTCCACCGCCATGCTGAAAACAACTCCTCAATGGGGTTAGCGATCATACACCTTCCACCGCCATGCTGAAAACAACTCCTCAATGGGGTTAGCGATCATACACCTTCCACCACCATGCTGAAAACAACTCCTCAATGGGGTTAGCGATCATACACCTTCCACCGCCATGCTGAAAACAACTCCTCAATGGGGTTAGCGATCATACACCTTCCCCCGCCATGCTGAAAACAACTCCTCAATGGGGTTAGCGATCATACACCTTCCACCGCCATGCTGAAAACAACTCCTCAATGGGGTTAGCGATCATACACCTTCCACCGCCATGCTGAAAACAACTCCTCAATTGGGTTAGCGATCATACACCTTCCACCGCCATGCTGAAAACAACTCCTCAATGGGGTTAGCGATCATACACCTTCCACCGCCATGCGGGAATAATGGGCAATATGGTGGGAGAATTGTAAAACCTGAGATGGTCATGGAACCAGTTGAGGACCTGAGCAGCCCGATGGAAACTCAAATTAGAACATACATTTGCTGCTCAGGGTCACCTGGCCCTCTCTGTTCAGGGTCACCTGGCCCTCTCTGCTCAGGATCACCTGGCCCTCTCTGTTCAGGATCACCTGGCCCTCTCTACTCAGGATCACCTGCCCCTCTCTGCTCAGGACCACCTGGCCCTCTCTGCTCAGGATCACCTGGCCCTCTCTGCTCAGGACCACCTGGCCCTCTCTGTTCAGGATCACCTGGCCCTCTCTCTTCAGGATCACCTGGCACTCTCTGCTCAGGATCACCTGGCCCTCTCTGTTCAGGATCACCTGGCCCTCTCTGTTCGGGACACCTGGCCCTCTCTGTTCAGGATCACCTGGCCCTCTCTGCTCAGGATCACCTGGCCCTCTCTGCTCAGGAGCACCTGGCCCTCTCTGCTCAGGATCACCTGGCCCTCTCTGCTCAGGATCACCTGTCTCTCTCTGCTCAGGACCACCTGGCGTCTCTCTGCTCAGGATCACCTGGCCCTCTCTGCTCAGGATCACGTGGCCCTCTCTGCTCAGGAACACCTGGCCCTCTCTGCTCAGGATCACCTGGCCCTCTCTGCTCAGGATCACCTGGCCCTCTCTGCTCAGGATCACAAGGCCCTCTCTGCTCAGGATCACCTGGCCCTCTCTACTCAGGATCACCTGGCCCTCTCTGCTCAGGACACCTGGCCCTCTCTGCTCAGGATCACCTGGCCCTCTCTGCTCAGGATCACCTGGCCCTCTCTGCTCAGGACCACCTGGCGTCTCTCTGCTCAGGACCACCTGGCCCTCTCTGCTCAGTATCACCTGGCCCTCTCTGCTCAGTATCACCTGGCCCTCTCTGCTCAGGATCACAAGGCCCTCTCTGCTCAGGATCACCTGGCCCTCTCTGCTCAGGGTCACCTGGCCCTCTCTGCTCAGGATCACCTGGCCCTCTCTGCTCAGGATCACCTGGCCCTCTCTGTTCAGGATCACCTGGCCCTCTCTGTTCAGGATCACCTGGCCCTCTCTGTTCAGGAGCACCTGGCCCTCTCTGCTCAGGTTCACCTGGCCCTCTCTGCTCAGGTTCACCTGGCCCTCTCTGTTCAGGATCACCTGTCCCTCTCTGCTCAGGCTCACCTGGCCCTCTCTGTTCAGGAGCACCTGGCCCTCTCTGCTCAGGTTCACCTGGCCCTCTCTACTCAGGATAACCTGGCCCTCTCTGCTCAGGAGCACCTGGCGTCTCTCTGCTCAGGATCACCTGGTGTCTCTCTGCTCAGGATCACCTGGCCCTCTCTGTTCAGGATCACCTGGCCCTCTCTGTTCAGGATCACCTGGCCCTCTCTGTTCAGGAGCACCTGGCCCTCTCTGCTCAGGTTCACCTGGCCCTCTCTACTCAGGATAACCTGGCCCTCTCTGCTCAGGAGCACCTGGCGTCTCTCTGCTCAGGATCACCTGGTGTCTCTCTGCTCAGGATCACCTGGCCCTCTCTGCTCAGGAGCATCTGGCCGTCTCTGCTCAGGATCACCTGGCCCTCTCTGCTCAGGATCACCTGGCCCTCTCTGCTCAGGATCACCTGGCCCTCTCTCTTCAGGATCACCTGGCCCTCTCTCTTCAGGATCACCTGGCCCTCTCTGCTCGGGATCACCTGGCCCTCTCTGCTAAGGATCACCTGGCCCTCTCTGCTCAGGATCATTTCATATTCCGTACCGTTTATCCTTCACTCTTTGGGAATTCCTTTTCCGATGGGACTCTGTAGATGTGCTTCATCCGGAGATGGTGTTTGTTAAGGATGAGGGCTACTGTTGATAAGCTCCCTCTGATGTTATGGAGGATGACGGGGGTTTTCCAATCATCTGTTGTTGGATTTCCCCGCAGTCTTTATGGCTTTATTTTTCAGGGGTGGCAGGGTAGCCTAGTGGTTAGAGCGTTGGACTAATAACCGGAAGGTTGCAAGTTCAAATCCCGGAGCTGACAAGATACAAATCTGTCGTTCTGCCCCTGAACAGGCAGTTAACCCAATGTTCCCAGGCCGTCATTGAAAATAAGAATTTGTTCTAGTTAAATAAAGGTAAAATAAAAAAATTAAACTACCATTTGCACAATGGCAGCCTCCTGTTGGTCTGTAAACAGGTCATCTTTCAGTTCTACACCATAGCATACAGTACAGTAAACACTACTACAGTAATATGTCTGCTGTACAAACCTCTTCTCATTGTGGAACGTCTGGATGATGGCTGCTACGGTGAAGCTGCTCAGATTGGGCTGCACTCTCTGCCCAGCCTCTCTCTCCAGGTTTAACCATGGTTGACCACATGGTCTGCCCAGCCTCTCTCTCAAGGTCAAACCATGGTTGACCACATGGTCTGCCCAGCCTCTCTCTCAAGGTCAAACCATAGTTGACCACATGGTCTGCCCAGCCTCTCTCTCAAGATCAAACCATGGTTGACCACATGGTCTGCCACAGTAGCCTGAATTTCATCAGATATTACTCTCCTTGTTCATGGTCTTCCTTCACCTCTTCCTCCACCCCAACCCCCATCTCTTCCTCCACCCCAATCTCTTCCTCCGCCTCCATTTCCACCTCTTCCTCCACCTCTTCCTCAAACTCCACCTCTTCCTCCACCTCCACGCCCAATCCAACCTCTTCCTCCACCTCCAGCTCTTCCTCCAGCTCTTCCTCCACCTCTTCCTCCACCTCCACCACCTCTTCTTCCATCTCTTCCTCCACCTCCATCTCTACCTCTTCCTCCACCTCTTCCTCCACCTCCATCTCTACCTCTTCCTCCTCCTCTTCCTCCACCTCCATCTCTACCTCTTCCTCCACCTCTTCCTCCACCTCCATCTCTACCTCTTCCTCCACGTCTTCCTCCACCTCCATCTCTACCTCTTCCTCCACCTCTTCCTCCACCTCCATCTCTACCTCTTCCTCCAGCTCTACCTCCACCTCTTCATCCACCTCCATCTCGACCTCTTCCTCCACCTCTTCCTCCACCTCCATCTCTACCTCTTCCTCAACCTCTTCCTCCACCTCCATCTCTACCTCTTCCTCCACCTCTTCCTCCACCTCCATCTCTACCTCTTCCTCCACCTCTTCCTCCACCTCCATCTCTACCTCTTCCTCCACCTCTTCCTCCACCTCCATCTCTACCTCTTCCTCCACCTCTTCCTCTACCTCCATCTCTACCTCCACCTCTTCCTCCACATCCACCTCTTCCTACAACCCCACCTCTTCCTCCACCTCCACCTCTACCTCCAGCTCTTCCTCCACCTCCAACCCCACCTCCACCCCCACCTTTACCTCCACCCCCAGTATTTGGCTCTGGAAGAGAGGAGAGGAGAGAAGAGAAGAGAAGAGAAGAGAGAGAGAGGCTTCTATATATAGTCTCTGGCTCTGTGTTGTCTTGGCTGTGTGCTTAGGGTCATTGTCCTGTTGGAAGGTGAACCTTTGCCCCAGTCTGAGGTCCATCCCCACAGCATGATGCTGCCACCACCATGCTTCACCGTAGGAATGGTGTCAGATTCCCTCCGGATGTGACGCTTGGCATTCAGGTCAAAGAGTTGAATCTTGGTTTTGAATATCTAATACATTTGCAACATTTCTAAAAACCTGTTTCACTTTGTCATTATGGGCTATTGTGATGTCATTATGGGGCATTGTGATGTCATTATGGGGCATTGTGTGTAGATTGCTGAGGATGTTCTTCATTTTTAAAATCCATTTTAGAATAAGGCTGTAATGTAACAAAAGTCAAGGGGTCTGAATACTTTCCGAAGGCTCTGCATATGCACACACACTGACTCACAGATCTTTACACACACTGACTCACAGATCTTTACACACACTGACTCACAGATCTTTACACACACTGACTCACAGATCTTTACACACACTGACTCACAGATCTTTACACACACTGACTCACAGATCTTTACACACACTGACTCACAGATCTGTACACACTGACTCACAGATCTTTACACACACTGACTCACAGATCTTTACACACACTGACTCACAGATCTTTACACACACTGACTCACAGATCTGTACACACACTGACTCACAGATCTTTACACACACTGACTCACAGATCTGTACATACACAGACTCACAGATCTTTACACACACTGACTCACAGATCTGTACATACACTGACTCACAGATCTTTACACACACTGACTCACAGATCTTTACACACACTGACTCACAGATCTTTACACACACTGACTCACAGATCTGTACACACACTGACTCACAGATCTTTACACACACTGACTCACAGATCTGTACATACACAGACTCACAGATCTTTACACACACTGACTCACAGATCTGTACATACACTGACTCACAGATCTTTACACACACTGACTAACAGATCTTTACACACACTGACTCACAGATCTGTACACACACTGACTCACAGATCTTTACACACACTGACTCACAGATCTTTACATACACTGACTCACAGATCTTTACACACACTGACTCACAGATCTTTACACACACTGACTCACAGATCTTTACACACACTGACTCACAGATCTTTACACACACTGACGTACAGAGTCTCAGCCTCAGTGTGAGATTTACATCTGCACACTGACTGTCAGATTGTGACTGAAGCCTACAGCTACATATGCCCAGTCCCCAGACCTATACACACCCTGACTCACTGGCTCTCAGACTGTTAGCTACACGTCCCCGGCTCCCGATTGTACTAGACATCCAAGAAGCAGCGGCAGAGGGAGTGGGGGGGGGGGGCAGTGTGGGGGGGGGGGGGGGGGGGGGCAGCGGGGACTGGGGGGGACTGGGGGGGGCAGTGGGGACTGGGGGGGACTGTGGGGGACTGGGGGGGCAGTGGGGACTGGGGGGGACTGGGGGGGGCAGTGGGGACTGGGGGGGACTGGGGGGGACTGGGGGGGGCAGTGGGGACTGGGGGGGACTGGGGGGGACTGGGGGGGGCAGTGGGGACTGGGGGGGACTGGGGGGGGGGCAGTGGGGACTGGGGGGGACGGGGGGACGGGGTCAGTGGGGACTGGGGGGGACTGGGGGGGGGGGGTATTAGAGTTCCCACTGACCCCCCTCTTCACCCTTCCATTACCCCTTCCCCCGTCTTTATCCCTCTTTCATCACATCCGTCCTGTTCAAGCTCACGAGTGGAGGGATACAAAACACTCCATATATGGTGAAAAGGCTGCATGAGGCAGGGCAGCCACACAGCAGTCAGTCTGCAGCGCTACTCAGGAGTAATGCTCATGGGAATACATAAAAAATGCATTGGATGTCCTTAGAACAAACTACCCTGGCTGGGGAGCCTGCATGCAGAGTTGTCTACGTGGTGGAGTCCTATTGGAGGACTTGAAGGAAGACAATAGAAACTGGATTTTTGGAGTTTGAATTGTAGAGAGTTAATAACATGGGATTGTTGCTATGGGGATCAAGCACTCGCAAAACCTTATTATTGTGTTTTTAGAAACTTGACTTTTTTATAGTTTATATTATTTATTTGCGTTATTTGAGAAGAAAAAAAATACATTGATGGGAATTTTATAAGGGAATATATGTTTTGGTAAAAAATACAAAATCATCTCAATATTATTAATTTTCATGTCAGCTCCATACCAGCAAATGCCCTTGTCCGTAGCAAAGATCCCAATTTATACATTCTAAAGACTGGCAGAAATGTATATTACCTAAAAAGGTATAGTATGTAGTGTCTCCCTCTGTGACTTTAAACAATTTTTCTCTCAAAACTTCGATTCCTAAAAGATGTGTCCTGAGATTTGGTTTATTCCGTCAGATTGGTCTAAAATCCTAAAGGAATCAGGAATGTGCAGGGTCACCTATATCATAAGGACCACTTATTCAGGTCCTCATTACATCTAGTGCAACAGGATACGGTCTGGAAAGTTCTCTGCTGTTGATAGATGTAGAGAGGCTATATACAGTAGACAGGCTATATACAGTAGAGAGGCTATATACAGTAGAGAGGTTATATACAGTAGAGAGGCTATATACAGTAGAGAGGTTATATACAGTAGAGAGGCTATATACAGTAGAGAGGCTATATACAGTAGAGAGGTTATATACAGTAGAGAGGCTATATACAGTAGACAGGCTATATACAGTAGAGAGGCTATATACAGTAGAGAGGTTATATACAGTAGAGAGGCTATATACAGTAGAGAGGCTAAATACAGTAGAGAGGCTATATACAGTAGAGAGGTTATATACAGTAGAGAGGCTATATACAGTAGAGAGGTTATATACAGTAGAGAGGCTATATACAGTAGAGAGGCTATATACAGTAGAGAGGTTATATACAGTAGAGAGGCTATATACAGTAGAGAGGCTAAATACAGTAGCGAGGCTATATACAGTAGAGAGGCTATATACAGTAGAGAGGTTATATACAGTAGAGAGGCTATATACAGTAGAGAGGCTAAATACAGTAGAGAGGCTATATACAGTAGAGAGGTTATATACAGTAGAGAGGCTATATACAGTAGAGAGGTTATATACAGTAGAGAGGCTATATACAGTAGAGAGGCTATATACAGTAGAGAGGTTATATACAGTAGAGAGGCTATATACAGTAGAGAGGCTAAATACAGTAGCGAGGCTATATACAGTAGAGAGGCTATATACAGTAGAGAGGCTAAATACAGTAGAGAGGCTATATACAGTAGAGAGGCTATATACAGTAGAGAGGCTATATACAGTAGAGAGGCTATATACAGTAGAGAGGTTATATACAGTAGAGAGGCTATATACAGTAGATAGGCTATATACAGTAGAGAGGCTATATACAGTAGTGAGCCTATATACAGTAGAGAGGCTATATACAGTAGAGAGGCTATATACAGTAGAGAGGCTATATACAGTAGAAAGGCCACATACAGACACCGGTTAGTCAGGCTGATTGAGGTGGTATGTACATGTAGATATGGTTAAAGTGACTATGCATATATGATGAACAGAGAGTAGCAGTAACGTAAAAGAGGTGTTGGCGGGTGGTGGGTGGCGGGACACAATGCAGATAGTCCAGTTAGCAAATGTGTGGGAGCACTGGTTGGTCGGGCCAATTGAGGTAGTATGTACATGAATGTATAGTTAAAGTGCATATATGCATATATGATAAACAGAGAGTAGCAGCAGCAGCGTCACAACCATAAACTGTCAAATCTATCTGCCTGATAGATTAAAATAGAATATTGATTTTCATTAAAATATATGGGTTGTTTTCCCCCAAGGTGGATGGGGCAGAAACTTTATATTGAATACAAGGACTTGTAACGCTCGTCTGATGAAGAATGAGTGGACCAACGTTCAGCGTGGTACGTGTTCATTATGTTTATTTAAATTTGAACACTAGAACAAAAATAACAATGCGAGAAAAGGTGCGGACTCCGGCCGCAAAACCTAACTCTAATGGGGAGGGTCCGGGTGGGTTTCCTTTACGGCGGCGGCTCTGGTGTGGGACGTAGACCCGCCTCTGGCTCCCCCCACTTTGGTGGCGCCTCTGGTGCGGGGACCCTCGCCGCCGACCCCGGATTGGGGACCCTTGTAGCGGGCCCCGGACTGGGCATCCTCGTTGCAGGCCCCGGACTGGGGGCCGTCTCTGGAGGCTCCGGACTGGAGGCCGTCTCTGGAGGCCGGCTCTGGAGGCTCTGGACTGGAGACCGTCTCTGGAGGTCATCTCATGAGGCTCCGAACTGGAGGCCGTCTCTGGAGGCTCCGGGCTGGAGGTCGTCTCTTGAGGCTCTGGACTGGAGGCCGTCTCTGGAGGCTCCGGACTGGAGCTCGTCTCTGGAGGTCGTCTCTGGAGGCTCCGGACTGGAGGTCGTCTCTGGAGGCCGTCTCTGGAGGCTCCGGATTGGAGACCGTCTCTGGAGGTCGTCTCTTGAGGCTCCGGACTGGAGGTCGTCTCTGGAGGCTCTGGACTGGAGGTCGTCTCTGGAGGCTCCGGACTGGAGACCGTCTCTGGAGGTCGTCTCTTGAGGCTCCGGACTGGAGGTCATCTCTGGAGGCTCCGGACTGGAGGCCGTCTCTGGAGGCTCCATACTGCAGTCACACGCTCGCCACAGTAAGCACGGGGAGATGGCTCAGGTCAGAGACCTGACTCAGCCACACTCCCCAGTGCCTCTCGGGCTTCCTTGCCAGCCGTGTTCCCTCATAACGCTGCCGATCAGCTTTAGCTGCTTCCAGTTCCTCCCGTGGACGGCGATGCTCCCCAGCCTGCCTCCAGGGTCCTTTCCCGTCCAGGATTTCCTCCCAAGTCCATGAAACCTGAACCCTCTGCTTCTCCTTACCACGCTGTTTGGTCCGCTTGTGGTGGGAGGTTCTGTAACACTCGTCTGATGAAGAATGAGTGGACCAACGTTCAGCGTGGTACGTGTTCATTATGTTTATTTAAATTTGAACACTAGAACAAAAATAACAAAGCGAGAAACGGACAGTTCTGTAAGGTAACTAAAAGTATACAGAAAACAACTACCCACACACCCAGGTGGGAAAAAGGCTACCTAAGTATGATTCTCAATCAGAGACAACGATAGACTGTTGTCCCTGTTTGAGAACCACACCCGAAAACATAGAAATAAAGAAACTAGAATGACCACCCTAGTCACACCCTGGCCTAACCAAAATAGAGAATAAAGCCTATCTATGGCCAGGGCGTGACAGGACTATACAGTAGCTGACACTTTGGTCAATCAAAATGTATATTTCAAATGTTTCAAGAATCGCTGAGCCTCTAAAACACCCGTTTTAGAATAGCATGAGATGTAACATAGCATGAGATCAGCTATAAAACTGTAGACACCTTGTAGAGTCCATGCCCCGATGTATTGAGGCTGTTCTGAGGGCTAAAGGGGGTGTGCAACTCAATATTAGGAAGGTGTTCCTACTGTTTTATATATAAGGTGTTCCTAATGTTTTGTACACTCAGTGTATGTGTGTTAGTGTGGCAGAGCTATAAACATGGGAGACAACATAATCTGCCAAAAACAAATAGAGAACACATAAGAAACAACAATAACAAATAAAAAAGATATTGCTCAAATTTACAGTCAGCTGGATTGGCATGTACCCCTCCTTCCATACTCTGCCTGCTGCTAGGCTCTATGTCACCAGTTAGTGGGCATCACAGTTACAAAAGATACATTGTTACTCCGTCTCTTTGCTCATGACCTCATCACTGAGCCAGCACCGCACGGTAATGTCTTCCAGATGTGCTGCTGTGGAGCTCACACATACAGCTGGGAATCAGAGACCGAACACACATACAGCTAACTAGCTGGGAATCAGAGACCGAACACACATACAGCTAACTAGCTGGGAATCAGAGACCGAACACATACAGCTGACTGGCTGGGAATCAGAGACCGAACACATACAGCTGGGAATCAGAGACCGAACACATACAGCTGACTAGCTGGGAATCAGAGACCGAACACATACAGCTGACTAGCTGGGAATCAGAGACCGAACACATACAGCTGACTGGCTGGGAATCAGAGACCGAACACATACAGCTAACTAGCTGGGAATCCAAACACGCACACACACACAAACACACACACACACACACACACACACACACACACACACACACACACACACCACACACACACACACACACACACACACACACACACACACACACACCACACACACACACACACACACACACACACACACACACACACACACACACACACACACAGCTACTAAACAGCGGGAGAGAGGGGCGTTATTAATCCTGTATAACAACGTGTTTTAGGGGGTTGTTTTGTCAGCCAGTAGACATTCCTCACGTCCTCCTCAACAGCCGACCGCTGTGCGTCCATATATGGAGATAAAGGGGCCACTGCTTTTATATGAATAACATACTCTGGGAGCTCTACATTAACTAACCTACCTCTACATTAACTAACCATTAACTAAACCCACCTCTACATTAACTAACCATTAACTAACCACCTCTACATTAACTAACCTACCTCTACATTAACTAACCTACCTCTACATTAACTAACCATTAACTAACCCACCTCTACATTAACTACCTACCTCTACATTAACTAACCTACCTCTACATTAACTACCATTAACTAACCCACCTCTACATTAACTAACCTACCTCTACATTAACTAACCTACCTCTACATAACTAACCATTAACTAACCCACCTCTACATAGACTAACCTACCTCTACAGTACTACCTACCTCTACAGTAACTAACCTACCTCTACAGTAACTAACCTACCTCTACAGTAACTAACCTACCTCTACAGTAACTAACCTACCTCTACAGTAACTAACCTACCTCTACAGTAACTAACCTACCTCTACAGTAACTACCTACCTCTACATTAACTAACCTACCTCTACATTAAACCTACTCTACATTAACCTCTACATTAACTAACCTACCTCTACAGTAACTAACCTACCTCTACAGTAACTAACCTACCTCTACAGTAACTAACCTACCTCTACAGTAACTAACCTACCTCTACAGTAACTAACCTACCTCTACAGTAACTAACCTACCTCTACAGTAAACTAACCTACCTCTACATTAACTAACCTACCTCTACATTAACTAACCTACCTCTACATTAACTAACCTACCTCTACATTAACTAACCTACCTCTACAGTAACTAACCTACCTCTACATTAACTAACCTACCTCTACATTAACTAACCTACCTCTACATTAACTAACCTAACTCTACATTAACTAACCTACCTCTACAGTAACTAACCTACCTCTACAGTAACTAACCTACCTCTACAGTAACTCACCTACCTCTACAGTAACTAACCTACCTCTACAGTAACTAACCTACCTCTACAGTAACTAACCTACCTCTACAGTAACTAACCTGCCTCTACATTAACTAACCTACCTCTACATTAACTAACCTACCTCTACATTAACTAACCTACCTCTACAGTAACTAACCTACCTCTACAGTAACTAACCTACCTCTACAGTAACTAACCTACCTCTACAGTAACTAACCTACCTCTACAGTAACTAACCTACCTCTACAGTAACTAACCTACCTCTACATTAACTAACCTACCTCTACATTAACTAACCTACCTCTACATTAACTAACCTACCTCTACAGTAACTAACCTACCTCTACATTAACTAACCTACCTCTACATTAATAACCTAACTCTACATTAACTAACCTACCTCTACAGTAACTAACCTACCTCTACAGTAACTAACCTACCTCTACAGTAACTAACCTACCTCTACAGTAACTAACCTACCTCTACAGTAACTAACCTACCTCTACATTAACTAACCTACCTCTACATTAACTAACCTACCTCTACAGTAACTAACCTACCTCTACAGTAACTAACCTACCTCTACAGTAACTAACCTACCTCTACAGTAACTAACCTACCTCTACAGTAAACTAACCTACCTCTACGGTAACTAACCTACCTCTACAGTAACTAACCTACCTCTACATTAACTAACCTACCTCTACATTAACTAACCTACCTCTACATTAACTAACCTAACTCTACAGTAACTAACCATTAACTAACCTAACTCTACAGTAACTAACCTACCTCTACAGTAACTAACCTACCTCTACAGTAACTAACCTACCTCTACATTAACTAACCTACCTCTACATTAACTAACCTACCTCTACATTAACTAACCTACCTCTACATTAACTAACCTACCTCTACAGTAACTAACCATTAACTAACCCACCTCTACATTAACTAACCTACCTCTACATTAACTAACCATTAACTAACCCACCTCTACATTAACTAACCTACCTCTACAGTAACTAACCTACCTCTACATTAACTAACCATTAACTAACCTACCTCTACATTAACTAACCATTAACTAACCTAACTCTACATTAACTAACCCACCTCTACATTAACTAACCATTAACTAACCCACCTCTACATTAACTAACCATTAACTAACCCACCTCTACATTAACTAACCATTAACTAACCCACCTCTACATTAACTAACCATTAACTAACCTACCTCTACATTAACGAACCTAACTCTACAGTAACTAACCTACCTCTACATTAACTAACCATTAACTAACCTACCTCTACATTAACTAACCTAACTCTACATTAACTAGCCTACCTCTACATTAACTAACCATTAACTAACCCACCTCTACATTAACTAACCATTAACTAACCTACCTCTACATTACATTAACTAACCATTAACTAACCTACCTCTACATTAACTAACCATTAACTAACCTACCTCTACATTAACTAACCATTAACTAACCTACCTCTACATTAACTAACCATTAACTAACCTACCTCTACATTAACTAACCTACCTCTACATTAACTAACCTACCTCTACATTAACTAACCTACCTCTACATTAACTAACCTACCTCTACATTAACTAACCTACCTCTACATTAACTAACCATTAACTAACCCACCTCTACAGTAACTAACCTACCTCTACATTAACTAACCATTAACTAACCTACCTCTACATTAACTAACCATTAACTAACCTACCTCTACATTAACTAACCATTAACTAACCTACCTCTACATTAACTAACCATTAACTAACCTACCTCTACATTAACTAACCATTAACTAACCTACCTCTACATTAACTAACCATTAACTAACCTACCTCTACATTAACTAACCATTAACTAACCTACCTCTACATTAACTAACCATTAACTAACCTACCTCTACATTAACTAACCATTAACTAACCTACCTCTACATTAACTAACCATTAACTAACCTACCTCTACATTAACTAACCTACCTCTACATTAACTAACCATTAACTAACCTACCTCTACATTAACTAACCTACCTCTACATTAACTAACCATTAACTAACCTACCTCTACATTAACTAACCTACCTCTACATTAACTAACCTACCTCTACATTAAACTAACCATTAACTAACCTACCTCTACATTAACTAACCCACCTCTACATTAACTAACCATTAACTAACCCACCTCTACATTAACTAACCTACCTCTACATTAACTAACCATTAACTAACCCACCTCTACATTAACTAACCTACCTCTACATTAACTAACCATTAACTAACCCACCTCTACATTAACTAACCTACCTCTACATTAACTAACCCATTAACTAACCCACCTCTACATTAACTAACCTACCTCTACATTAACTAACCATTAACTAACCTACCTCTACATTAACTAACCATTAACTAACCTACCTCTACATTAACTAACCATTAACTAACCCACCTCTACATTAACTAACCTACCTCTACATTAACTAACCATTAACTAACCTACCTCTACATTAACTAACCATTAACTAACCTACCTCTACATTAACTAACCATTAACTAACCTACCTCTACATTAACTAACCTACCTATACATTAACTAACCATTAACTAACCCACCTCTACATTAACTAACCTACCTCTACATTAACTAACCATTAACTAACCTACCTCTACATTAACTAACCATTAACTAACCTACCTCTACATTAACTAACCATTAACTAACCTACCTCTACATTAACTAACCTACCTCTACATTAACTAACCTACCTCTACATTAACTAAGCATTAACTAACCTACCTCTACATTAACTAACCTACCTCTACATTAACTAAGCATTAACTAACCTACCTCTACATTAACTAACCTACCTCTACATTAACTAACCTAACTCTACATTAACTAACCTACCTCTACATTAACTAACCTACCTCTACATTAACTAAGCATTAACTAACCTACCTCTACATTAACTAACCTACCTCTACATTAACTAAGCATTAACTAACCTACCTCTACATTAACTAACCTACCTCTACATTAACTAACCTAACTCTACATTAACTAACCTACCTCTACATTAACTAATCTACCTCTACATTAACTAACCTACCTCTACATTAACTAACCTAACTCTACATTAACTAACCTAACTCTACATTAACTAACCTAACTCTACATTAACTAACCTACCTCTACATTAACTAACCTACCTCTACATTAACTAACCTACCTCTACATTAACTAACCTACCTCTACATTAACTAACCTAACTCTACATTAACTAACCATTAACTAACCTAACTCTACAGTAACTAACCTACCTCTACATTAACTAACCTAACTCTACATTAACTAACCTAACTCTACATTAACTAACCTACCTCTACATTAACTAACCTACCTCTACATTAACTAACCTAACTCTACATTAACTAACCTACGTCTACATTAACTAACCTACCTCTACATTAACTAACCTAACTCTACATTAACTAACCTAACTCTACATTAACTAACCTACCTCTACATTAACTAACCTACCTCTACATTAACTAACCTACCTCTACATTAACTAACCTAACTCTACATTAACTAACCTACCTCTACATTAACTAACCTACCTCTACATTAACTAACCTACCTCTACATTAACTAACCTACCTCTACATTAACTAACCTAACTCTACATTAACTAACCTACCTCTACATTAACTAACCTAACTCTACATTAACTAACCTACCATCTACATTAACTAACCTAACTCTACATTAACTAACCTACCTCTACATTAACTAACCTACCTCTACATTAACTAACCCACCTCTACATTAACTAACCTAACTCTACATTAACTAACCTACCTCTACATTAACTAACCTAACTCTACATTAACTAACCTAACTCTACATTAACTAACCTAACTCTACATTAACTAACCTAACTCTACATTAACTAACCTAACTCTACATTAACTAACCTACCTCTACATTAACTAACCTAACTGTACATTAACTAACCTAACTCTACATTAACTAACCTACCTCTACCTTAACTAACCTAACTCTACATTAACTAACCTAACTATACATTAACTAACCTAACTCTATTTTAACTAACCTAACTCTACATTAACTAACCTAACTCTACATTAACTAACCTAACTCTATTTTAACTAACCTAACTCTACATTAACTAACCTAACTCTACATTAACTAACCTAACTCTACATTAAACTAACCTAACTCTACATTAACTAACCTAACTCTAGGCATAGGGTAGTGTACTACTGTTGACCAGGACCCATAGGGTAGTGTACTACTGTTGACCAGGACCTATAGGGTAGTGTACTACTGTTGACCAGGACCCATAGCTAGGACCCATAGGGTAGTGTACTACTGTTGACCAGGACCTATAGGGTAGTGTACTACTGTTGACCAGGACCCATAGGGTAGTGTACTACTGTTGACCAGGACCTATAGGGTAGTGTACTACTGTTGACCAGGACCCATAGCTAGGACCCATAGGGTAGTGTTCTACTGTTGACCAGGACCCATAGGGTAGTGTACTACTGTTGACCAGGACCCATAGGTTAGTGCACTACTGTTGACCAGGACCCATAGGGTAGTGTACTACTGTTGACCAGGACCCATAGGGTAGTGTACTACTGTTGACCAGGACCCATAGGGTAGTGTACTACTGTTGACCAGGACCCATAGCTAGGACCCATAGGGTAGTGTACTACTGTTGACCAGGACCCATAGCTAGGACCCATAGGGTAGTGTACTACTGTTGACCAGGACCCATAGCTAGGACCTATAGGGTAGTGTTCTACTGTTGACCAGGACCCATAGCTAGGACCCATATGGTAGTGTACTACTGTTGACCAGGACCCATAGCTAGGACCTATAGGGTAGTGTACTACTGTTGACCAGGACCCATAGTGTAGTGTTCTGCTGTTGACCAGGACCCATAGCTAGGACCTATAGGGTAGTGTACTACTGTTGACCAGGACCTATAGGGTAGTGTACTACTGTTGACCAGGACCCATAGGGTAGTGTACTACTGTTGACCAGCACCCATAGGGTAGTGTACTACTGTTGACCAGGACCCATAGGGTAGTGTACTACTGTTGACCAGGACCCATAGGGTAGTGAACTACTGTTGACCAGGACCCATAGGGTAGTGTACTACTGTTGACCAGGACCCATAGGGTAGTGTACTACTGTTGACCAGGACCCATAGGGTAGTGTACTACTGTTGACCAGGTCCCATAGGGTAGTGTACTACTGTTGACCAGGACCCATAGGGTAGTGTACTACTGTTGACCAGGACCCATAGGGTAGTGTACTACTGTTGACCAGGACCCATAGGGTAGTGTACTACTGTTGACCAGGACCCATAGGGTAGTGTACTACTGTTGACCAGGACCCATAGGGTAGTGTACTACTGTTGACCAGGACCCATAGTGTAGTGTACTACTGTTGACCAGGACCCATAGGATAGTGTACTACTGTTGACCAGGACCCATAGGGTAGTGTACTACTGTTGACCAGGAGCCATAGAGTAGTGTACTACTGTTGACCAGGACCCATAGGGTAGTGTACTACTGTTGACCAGGACCTATAGGGTAGTGAACTACTGTTGACCAGGTCCCATAGCTAGGACCTATAGGGTAGTGTACTACTGTTGACCAGGACCCATAGGGTAGTGAACTACTGTTGACCAGGACCTATAGGGTAGTGTACTACTGTTGACCAGGACCCATAGGGTAGTGTACTACTGTTGACCAGGAGCCATAGGGTAGTGTACTACTTTTGACCAGGACCCATAGGGTAGTGTACTACTGTTGACCAGGACCTATATGGTAGTGTACTACTGTTGACCAGGACCCATAGCTAGGACCCATAGCGTAGTGTACTACTGTTGACCAGGACCTATAGGGTAGTGTACTACTGTTGACCAGGACCCATAGGGTAGTGTACTACTGTTGACCAGGACCTATAGGGTAGTGTACTACTGTTGACCAGGACCCATAGCTAGGACCCATAGGGTAGTGTTCTACTGTTGACCAGGACCCATAGGGTAGTGTACTACTGTTGACCAGGACCCATAGGTTAGTGCACTACTGTTGACCAGGACCCATAGGGTAGTGTACTACTGTTGACCAGGACCCATAGGGTAGTGTACTACTGTTGACCAGGACCCATAGGGTAGTGTACTACTGTTGACCAGGACCCATAGCTAGGACCCATAGGGTAGTGTACTACTGTTGACCAGGACCCATAGCTAGGACCCATAGGGTAGTGTACTACTGTTGACCAGGACCCATAGCTAGGACCTATAGGGTAGTGTTCTACTGTTGACCAGGACCCATAGCTAGGACCCATATGGTAGTGTACTACTGTTGACCAGGACCCATAGCTAGGACCTATAGGGTAGTGTACTACTGTTGACCAGGACCCATAGTGTAGTGTTCTGCTGTTGACCAGGACCCATAGCTAGGACCTATAGGGTAGTGTACTACTGTTGACCAGGACCCATAGGGTAGTGAACTACTGTTGACCAGGACCTATAGGGTAGTGTACTACTGTTGACCAGGACCCATAGGGTAGTGTACTACTGTTGACCAGGACCCATAGGGTAGTGTACTACTGTTGACCAGGACCCATAGGGTAGTGTACTACTGTTGACCAGGACCCATAGGGTAGTGTACTACTGTTGACCAGGACCCATAGGGTAGTGTACTACTGTTGACCAGGACCCATAGGGTAGTGTACTACTGTTGACCAGGACCCATAGGGTAGTGTACTACTGTTGACCAGGAACAATAGCTAGGACCCATAGGGTAGTGTACTACTGTTGACCAGGACCCATAGCTAGGACCTATAGGGTAGTGTTCTACTGTTGACCAGGACCCATAGCTAGGACCTATAGGGTAGTGTACTACTGTTGACCAGGACCCATAGGGTAGTGTACTACTGTTGACCAGGACCCATAGCTAGGACCCATAGGGTAGTGTACTACTGTTGACCAGGACCCATAGCTAGGACCTATAGGGTAGTGTACTACTGTTGACCAGGACCCATAGGGTAGTGTACTACTGTTGACCAGGACCTATAGCGAAGTGAACTACTGTTGACCAGGACCCATAGCTAGGACCTATAGGGTAGTGTACTACTGTTGACCAGGACCCATAGGGTAGTGTACTACTGTTGACCAGGACCTATAGGGTAGTGAACTACTGTTGACCAGGACCCATAGCTAGGACCTATAGGGTAGTGTACTACTGTTGACCAGGACCCATAGGGTAGTGAACTACTGTTGACCAGGCCCTATAGGGTAGTTTATTACTGTTGACCAGGACCCATAGGGTAGTGTACTACTGTTGACCAGGAGCCATAGGGTAGTGTACTACTGTTGACCAGGACCCATAGGGTAGTGTACTACTGTTGACCAGGACCTATAGGGTAGTGTACTACTGTTGACCAGGACCCATAGCTAGGACCCATAGGGTAGTGTACTACTGTTGACCAGGACCTATAGGGTAGTGTACTACTGTTGACCAGGACCCATAGGGTAGTGTACTACTGTTGACCAGGACCTATAGGGTAGTGTACTACTGTTGACCAGGACCCATAGCTAGGACCCATAGGGTAGTGTTCTACTGTTGACCAGGACCCATAGGGTAGTGTACTACTGTTGACCAGGACCCATAGGTTAGTGCACTACTGTTGACCAGGACCCATAGGGTAGTGTACTACAGTTGACCAGGACCCATAGGGTAGTGTACTACTGTTGACCAGGACCCATAGGGTAGTGTACTACTGTTGACCAGGACCCATAGCTAGGACCCATAGGGTAGTGTACTACTGTTGACCAGGACCCATAGCTAGGACCCATAGGGTAGTGTACTACTGTTGACCAGGACCCATAGCTAGGACCTATAGGGTAGTGTTCTACTGTTGACCAGGTCCCATAGCTAGGACCCATATGGTAGTGTACTACTGTTGACCAGGACCCATAGCTAGGACCTATAGGGTAGTGTACTACTGTTGACCAGGACCCATAGTGTAGTGTTCTGCTGTTGACCAGGACCCATAGCTAGGACCTATAGGGTAGTGTACTACTGTTGACCAGGACCCATAGGGTAGTGAACTACTGTTGACCAGGACCTATAGGGTAGTGTACTACTGTTGACCAGGGCCCATAGGGTAGTGTACTACTGTTGACCAGGACCTATAGGGTAGTGTACTACTGTTGACCAGGACCCATAGCTAGGACCCATAGGGTAGTGTACTACTGTTGACCAGGACCTATAGGGTAGTGAACTACTGTTGACCAGGACCTATAGGGTAGTGTACTACTGTTGACCAGGGCCCATAGGGTAGTGTACTACTGTTGACCAGGACCCATAGTGTAGTGTTCTGCTGTTGACCAGGACCCATAGCTAGGACCTATAGGGTAGTGTACTACTGTTGACCAGGACCCATAGGGTAGTGAACTACTGTTGACCAGGACCTATAGGGTAGTGTACTACTGTTGACCAGGACCCATAGGGTAGTGTACTACTGTTGACCAGGACCCATAGCTAGGACCCATAGGGTAGTGTACTACTGTTGACCAGGACCCATAGCTAGGACCTATAGGGTAGTGTTCTACTGTTGACCAGGACCCATAGCTAGGACCTATAGGGTAGTGTACTACTGTTGACCAGGACCCATAGGGTAGTGTACTACTGTTGACCAGGACCCATAGCTAGGACCCATAGGGTAGTGTACTACTGTTGACCAGGACCCATAGCTAGGACCTATAGGGTAGTGTACTACTGTTGACCAGGACCCATAGGGTAGTGTACTACTGTTGACCAGGACCTATAGGGAAGTGAACTACTGTTGACCAGGACCCATAGCTAGGACCTATAGGGTAGTGTACTACTGTTGACCAGGACCCATAGGGTAGTGTACTACTGTTGACCAGGACCTATAGGGTAGTGAACTACTGTTGACCAGGACCCATAGCTAGGACCTATAGGGTAGTGTACTACTGTTGACCAGGACCCATAGGGTAGTGAACTACTGTTGACCAGGCCCTATAGGGTAGTTTATTACTGTTGACCAGGACCCATAGGGTAGTGTACTACTGTTGACCAGGAGCCATAGGGTAGTGTACTACTGTTGACCAGGACCCATAGGGTAGTGTACTACTGTTGACCAGGACCTATAGGGTAGTGTACTACTGTTGACCAGGACCCATAGCTAGGACCCATAGGGTAGTGTACTACTGTTGACCAGGACCTATAGGGTAGTGTACTACTGTTGACCAGGACCCATAGGGTAGTGTACTACTGTTGACCAGGACCTATAGGGTAGTGTACTACTGTTGACCAGGACCCATAGCTAGGACCCATAGGGTAGTGTTCTACTGTTGACCAGGACCCATAGGGTAGTGTACTACTGTTGACCAGGACCCATAGGGTAGTGAACTACTGTTGACCAGGACCTATAGGGTAGTGTACTACTGTTGACCAGGGCCCATAGGGTAGTGTACTACTGTTGACCAGGACCTATAGGGTAGTGTACTACTGTTGACCAGGACCCATAGCTAGGACCCATAGGGTAGTGAACTACTGTTGACCAGGACCCTATAGGGTAGTGTACTACTGTTGACCAGGGCCCATAGGGTAGTGTACTACTGTTGACCAGGACCTATAGGGTAGTGTACTACTGTTGACCAGGACCCATAGCTAGGACCCATAGGGTAGTGTACTACTGTTGACCAGGACCCATAGGGTAGTGAACTACTGTTGACCAGGACCCATAGGGTAGTGTACTACTGTTGACCAGGACCTATAGGGTAGTGTACTACTGTTGACCAGGACCCATAGCTAGGACCCATAGGGTAGTGTACTACTGTTGACCAGGACCCATAGCTAGGACCTATAGGGTAGTGTTCTACTGTTGACCAGGACCCATAGCTAGGACCCATATGGTAGTGTACTACTGTTGACCAGGACCCATAGCTAGGACCTATAGGGTAGTGTACTACTGTTGACCAGGACCCATAGTGTAGTGTTCTGCTGTTGACCAGGACCCATAGCTAGGACCTATAGGGTAGTGTACTACTGTTGACCAGGACCCATAGGGTAGTGAACTACTGTTGACCAGGACCTATAGGGTAGTGTACTACTGTTGACCAGGACCCATAGGGTAGTGTACTACTGTTGACCAGGACCCATAGGGTAGTGTACTACTGTTGACCAGGACCCATAGGGTAGTGTACTACTGTTGACCAGGACCCATAGGGTAGTGTACTACTGTTGACCAGGACCCATAGGGTAGTGTACTACTGTTGACCAGGACCCATAGGGTAGTGTACTACTGTTGACCAGGACCCATAGGGCAGTGTACTACTGTTGACCAGGTCCCATAGGGTAGTGTACTACTGTTGACCAGGACCCATAGGGTAGTGTACTACTGTTGACCAGGACCCATAGGGTAGTGTCCTACTGTTGACCAGGACCCATAGGGTAGTGTACTACTGTTGACCAGGACCCATAGGGTAGTGTACTACTGTTGACCAGGGCCCATAGGGTAGTGTACTACTGTTGACCAGGACCCATAGGGTAGTGTACTACTGTTGACCAGGACCCATAGTGTAGTGTACTACTGTTGACCAGGACCCATAGGATAGTGTACTACTGTTGACCAGGACCCATAGGGTAGTGTACTACTGTTGACCAGGACCCATAGCTAGGACCCATAGGGTAGTGTACTACTGTTGACCAGGACCCATAGGGTAGTGTACTACTGTTGACCAGGACCCATAGGGTAGTGTACTACTGTTGACCAGGACCTATAGGGAAGTGAACTACTGTTGACCAGGACCCATAGCTAGGACCTATAGGGTAGTGTACTACTGTTGACCAGGACCCATAGGGTAGTGTACTACTGTTGACCAGGACCTATAGGGTAGTGAACTACTGTTGACCAGGACCCATAGCTAGGACCTATAGGGTAGTGTACTACTGTTGACCAGGACCCATAGGGTAGTGAACTACTGTTGACCAGGCCCTATAGGGTAGTTTATTACTGTTGACCAGGACCCATAGGGTAGTGTACTACTGTTGACCAGGAGCCATAGGGTAGTGTACTACTGTTGACCAGGACCCATAGGGTAGTGTACTACTGTTGACCAGGACCTATAGGGTAGTGTACTACTGTTGACCAGGACCCATAGCTAGGACCCATAGGGTAGTGTAACTACTGTTGACCAGGACCTATAGGGTAGTGTACTACTGTTGACCAGGACCCATAGGGTAGTGTACTACTGTAGACCAGGACCTATAGGGTAGTGTACTACTGTTGACCAGGACCCATAGCTAGGACCCATAGGGTAGTGTTCTACTGTTGACCAGGACCCATAGGGTAGTGTACTACTGTTGACCAGGACCCATAGGTTAGTGCACTACTGTTGACCAGGACCCATAGGGTAGTGTACTACTGTTGACCAGGACCCATAGGGTAGTGTACTACTGTTGACCAGGACCCATAGGGTAGTGTACTACTGTTGACCAGGACCCATAGCTAGGACCCATAGGGTAGTGTACTACTGTTGACCAGGACCCATAGCTAGGACCCATAGGGTAGTGTACTACTGTTGACCAGGACCCATAGCTAGGACCTATAGGGTAGTGTTCTACTGTTGACCAGGACCCATAGCTAGGACCCATATGGTAGTGTACTACTGTTGACCAGGACCCATAGCTAGGACCTATAGGGTAGTGTACTACTGTTGACCAGGACCCATAGTGTAGTGTTCTGCTGTTGACCAGGACCCATAGCTAGGACCTATAGGGTAGTGTACTACTGTTGACCAGGACCCATAGGGTAGTGAACTACTGTTGACCAGGACCTATAGGGTAGTGTACTACTGTTGACCAGGGCCCATAGGGTAGTGTACTACTGTTGACCAGGACCTATAGGGTAGTGTACTACTGTTGACCAGGACCCATAGCTAGGACCCATAGGGTAGTGAACTACTGTTGACCAGGACTATAGGGTAGTGTACTACTGTTGACCAGGGCCCATAGGGTAGTGTACTACTGTTGACCAGGACCTATAGGGTAGTGTACTACTGTTGACCAGGACCCATAGCTAGGACCCATAGGGTAGTGTACTACTGTTGACCAGGACCCATAGCTAGGACCTATAGGGTAGTGTTCTACTGTTGACCAGGACCCATAGCTAGGACCCATATGGTAGTGTACTACTGTTGACCAGGACCCATAGCTTGGACCTATAGGGTAGTGTACTACTGTTGACCAGGACCCATAGTGTAGTGTTCTGCTGTTGACCAGGACCCATAGCTAGGACCTATAGGGTAGTGTACTACTGTTGACCAGGACCCATAGGGTAGTGAACTACTGTTGACCAGGACCTATAGGGTAGTGTACTACTGTTGACCAGGACCCATAGGGTAGTGTACTACTGTTGACCAGGACCCATAGGGTAGTGTACTACTGTTGACCAGGACCCATAGGGTAGTGTACTACTGTTGACCAGGACCCATAGGGTAGTGTACTACTGTTGACCAGGACCCATAGGGTAGTGTACTACTGTTGACCAGGACCCATAGGGTAGTGTACTACTGTTGACCAGGACCCATAGGGCAGTGTACTACTGTTGACCAGGTCCCATAGGGTAGTGTACTACTGTTGACCAGGACCCATAGGGTAGTGTACTACTGTTGACCAGGACCCATAGGGTAGTGTCCTACTGTTGACCAGGACCCATAGGGTAGTGTACTACTGTTGACCAGGACCCATAGGGTAGTGTACTACTGTCGACCAGGACCCATAGGGTAGTGTACTACTGTTCACCAGGACCCATAGGGTAGTGTACTACTGTTGACCAGGACCCATAGTGTAGTGTACTACTGTTGACCAGGACCCATAGGATAGTGTACTACTGTTGACCAGGACCCATAGGGTAGTGTACTACTGTTGACCAGGACTCATAGGGTAGTCTACTACTGTTGACCAGGACCCATAGGGTAGTCTACTACTGTTGACCAGGACCCATAGGGTAGTGTACTACTGTTGACCAG